>NW_015386664.1:532024-544288 GCF_001527695.2 Protobothrops mucrosquamatus | reverse complement strand
TGGAGCCTCCGGGTGCTCCTCAAGGGGAGCCCCATGTAGAGAGCATTGCAGTAGTCCAGGCGGGAAGTGACAAGGGCATGAGTGACCGTGCGTAAGGCGTCTCGGTCCAGAAACGGCCGCAACTGGCGAATCAGGCGAACCTGATAAAACGCTCCCCTGGTCACGGCCGACAACTGGTCATCCAATGTCAGCCGCGAATTCAGGAGAACACCCAAGTTGCGGACCCGATCCGAGGGGGCCAAAGTTTCGCCCCCTATAGTCAGCGATGGAATCAGCTGACTATGCCGAGGCGCTGGTAGCCACAGCCACTCGGTCTTGGACGGGTTGAGTCTGAGTTTGTTCCTCCCCATCCAGACCCTCATGGCCTCCAGGCACCGGGCCATCACGTCAAGGACCAAGAGACAGTGTGATGGCCCTAAATGCAAGAATTGGTCGCAAAGTTAACTACCCTAACTTCGAATGGTTGCTAAACAGAGCAGTCAGTAAACAAAGATTCCCTGTAGTCCTATTATTTTGTATGTTCCCTTGGGATACATAGGGAGAGACCTAAAGCAGTAATTGATTCTGACAATGGAAATGTCTATTTTATGTGCAATAAGAAACCTACACATATCTTATGCCATTTTCCTCCAATGCCCATATATTTGGAATGCATAAAATCTTTTTTTGTGTGTTATTTATTTTGAGCATGATATCCTATCCTCTGTGCAAAATTGCTGTTTCAAGTGCAAAATAGGCTATATTGGCCTTTTGAAGCTTTTTTTCCCCAGAACATTTTGGAATTTGAGCATAAAATAAAATGTTTTGCATCGCTCTACTACACTGATCTTCAGAAAAAGACACGATTTGGGAAAAATGTTAATATTATCCCCAACAAAATTTGAGGGGTGAAACTTCACAGCAAGGGAATCATGAAGGAGAGAGAGAAATATAATTAGAGCTTTTCTTTGATTCAAGGCAGGACAGCGGTCTTCTCTGTATCTGACTTCAGACTTTTTAAGAAAAAACAAGAAAAGAGAAGGCAACATACTTTTAAAGGAGTCTTACCTCCCATCATCTTGGCCTCCCAGTGAAATCAGGTAAAGGTCATTTGGAGAAAATGCCAGATGTTCAATTTTACCCTTGTGAAGTGACAGCCGAGACAACATCTCCTTTTTGCTGTAGTCCCATAAAATGATATCAGCCTGGGGTAAAAATATAAATACGGAGTCTAACAACATCATTTGGGGGGGAAAAAAAACCAAGTTTGTTACAGAAAAGCTATTTGGATCCCAAACTCCAGGTTTAAAGGAGTTTTTCTTCCCATATATCATTACAGGCAGCCTTTCGAATGGCTGCTACTTTATTGAGACAGAAACGCTCAAATGGAAGCATAACTTAGCCAAGCACATCCCATTTCTGAGACAAATAGCAGCATCAAGAATAATGTGTTAATACAAGGCAATAGAAGGGCCTGATGTGATCTACCCACACCATTAAATACTGCAGAGCTACTATTCTTCTATCCAGATGGGTACACAAAAAGTAACAAAGCATTATTGGCTACTAAATCAAAACCTCTTATATGATTTGCTCAAAGTCATACCAACCCTATGCTGTGAAGCAATTCAGAAATTAGTATTGAACTGAACCTGCCTTTTCATCTAACAGATCCATAAAAGACATTGTTGAGAAGGCAGTTAATTTCTCCTTTTCTAAACTGGAGGTGGGAGAGCAAGGGATAAAATTCAATTTCCCAGGAAAGGGGTTCCAGAATTTGGTTAGCTATACTGTTCTGAAAGGTAGGTTTCGGAAAATGGGGTAATTTGAAAGAAAATCTCTGTTGTTGAATTTATTGTTGTATAGATTTATATAAAAGAGATGCTGTTCCTTAGTCAGAGCTGTTTCACGTTTTAAGAGGTAAAAACAATACCTTGAACTGTGTCCAGAGAGTAACTGGTGAAGACTACAGATATGATTCTGATGTTGTGTACAAATCGGCAACCTGGCTGCCACGTTTTGCATCAATTGGACCTTTTAGACACCCTTCAAGAATAAACACCCTTCTGTAAAGTACATTATAATAATCTATTATAGGTAGTCCTCAAAATTACAACTACAATTGGAACTAGAACTTCCATTGCTAAGCAAGGTGATTGCTAAGTGAGTTATGCCCAATTTTGCCTTTTTTTCTCATGGTTGTTAAGAGAATGGCTGCAATTGTTAAGTGAATCATGTGGTTGTTAAGTGAATCCAGTTCCCCCCACTGACTTTGCCTGTTGGAAGCTGGCTGGGAAGGTCACAAATAATGATCACATGACCCCCGGATGCTGCAACTATCATAAATCTATCCCAATTAGAAAAGACTAAAATTTTTGATCCTGTAACCATGGGGATGCTGCAACAGTCATAAGTGTGAGGACTGGTCATAAATCACATATTTCAGTGCTCTTGCAACTTTGAACAGTCACCAACTAAATCATTGTAAGATAAGGATTACCTGGATGACTGAGAATCTCCATAGACAATTACCTGTAGTAATTACCTACTCAAGGCATCGATTAATTGTAGGTGAACCTGACCAACCCAAGAACAATCACAGTTGTTACATTAACTATAATGTGCAAAAATGCTTTTTTTCCCATTGCTATCACTAGCCAGAAACTGCTGAAAATAAGGGAACATCTGAAATTTCAGGCCTACTTGTCAGTAAGAGTAAAATCCCAGTCAAAATATGGTGAATTCCCTGATGTTTTAAATCAGCCATTGCCTCTCTTCAACTGTTATGCTTTCTCTCCAAAACACTATTTGAAACTAATAATCTAATTTATATTTAGACAATTAAATTGTCTTATCTAAAATCCAACACTGGACAGACCCCCATCAGCCTATATATATAGATAATGTAGCAGGATTGCTCAGAAATATTCTACAGGTGGCCGTTACTTAATGATCACTTGTTCAGTGCCCATTCAAACATATGAAGGTGCTGAATGAGTGATAGTTACAAGTGGTCCTTATAATAATGTTGATCACAGTGTCCCTGCAGTCACAATTGCCATTTGTGATTTTCTTTGCTGGCTTCCAAGGAGCAAAGTCAAAGAGGAAGCTAGCAGGAGGATGCAAATGGCAACAACATGATGTTCTTGCTTAACAACCAGCAGTGATTCACTTAATGACAATTGAAAGTGCCAGAATTTTCATTGCTAGGCAGCATGACCACATGACTAGACTTTATAACCACATGGTTTAGCCACAGACATTCTGGTTCCAATTACCATCCTTAAGTGAGAACTACTTGTAGTGGTAATAGTGTGAGACCTAAAAGTATAGACATAACTTGAAGTCTAAACAGTTAATCAGAGTTGAAAGATCAGGCTTTAAAGCAGACATGTCAAACTCGCGACGTCACACAACGTATCAGGACGGTTTTGCCATTGCGGCAATGGGGTGGGCGCGGTTTCCAGATGACGTGTCCGGCCCGCAGGCCAGCAGTTTGACACCCCTGCTTTAAAGGATCATATTCTTCCCTGTTTAAACAGCAACATCCTTTAGGAATCAAATACATTTTTAAAGGGTGCTTTTATCCACCTTAAAGCCCATGAATGTGATCTGACCAGACGCCACATAATTTCCACTTGGAGAAACTGTGACACAGGAGACATTGTTGGTGTGACCATGTAAAAAATCTTGACCCGGAGTGTTTATGCTTTGGATAATTACTGTACAACCCAGTGGATAGATAAGATGCTCTCGATCTGGATGGCAGATGAGGCCAAAGGGAACATGTCCTAAAGACAAAAGAAATACAATGATTATTTTGTTACTAGAGGTAGAACAGCCAACATTTATCTACTACTGAAACTCTTGTGTCTGTAATCTTTAACTGGGCAAAATGGTGCATCATAGGACAAAACAATTCCAACCAAGGTATCCAAAGCAGGCTAACTTACAGAATACATCCAAAATCTGGGACCCATGATTCTTGTAGAACTGAAATTTGGCAATTTTTATAAAACATTTTATGATGCAAATATAAGCATTTATGACATAATACAAAATGATTTTAAAAATTGTGTGGTCAAGTTCTGATATTTGAATACAGTATAATTCAACATGGGCTACTTTTAAGGCAGAGACTGAATATCACTCTGAATTTTAACATTTCCAGGGAAGGCAGTATATTAGTGCTCTGTCATTGTTGAAGAACCATTGAGAATTTAGTAAGGAAATATTTTTGAAATGATGATCCAACAGATCACAGGTTGTCTAGTTACATGCTATAGTCGAGCAATAATCAGGTAAAACTTTTGGAAACTGAAAGTGGTTTCCCACTTAGGAGCAGCAAAAGATTTATTCCTGCAATTCATCAGGATACTTTACTGCTCTCCATTTTTTTTATCAGTCCTCTTCAATTACTTGCTAATGCTGTCTGTCTTTTGATACTTTGATCCTAATCCATTCTGCTGTCTTTTATTCAAACAGTAGAGAATAATAATACTGTGCTTAAATCGTGTCTTTCCTTTAACCTTCTGAAAGCAAGGTAATATCATTAAAACAATTCATTTCTTAAGAATCAAAATCACAGCAAGTATGACAATAATCACAGGGACAACGGCCATTAATTGAAAGAGACACTCAGATTTGGCTTGTTTTGAACTATAGTCAAGGTAAACTTTATAGTCCTGCTCTTTACAGCCCCGTGTCAAATTGAAACTCTGATTTCTCAATCCTTCCCTCTGTAACCGAATACAAACTACTTAATGCACAGATATTTATGTTAGATTATGTCCATGGAGTCCTTCTCTGGTACAGNTCAAAGTTACAACAGCACTGAAAAAAATGACTTATGACTATTTTTCACATTTATGATCATTGCAACATCCTCATGGTCACATGATCAAAATTTGGATGCTTGGCAGCTGACAGTTGCAATGTTCTGGGGTCATCTGATCCCCTTTTGTAAACTTCTGCCAAGCAAAGTCAATGGGGAAGCCAGATTCACTTAACAACCGAGTTACTAATTTAACAACTGCAATGATTCACTTAACAACTATGGCAAGAAAGGTCTAAAATGGGGCAAAACTCGCTTAACAAATGTCTCACTTAGCAACAGAAATTTTGGGCTCAATCGTAGTCGTAAGTCGAGGACTACCTGTATAGCTGGTAAATTCCATTAAGCTAAGTAAGCATGCTTGGACAATTATATTTGTGTGCAATCCTTATGAATGGTATTCTCATTTCCTCTTTCTGTCAGAAATTCACAAATTTTCCTCATAAATTGCAAACTTAACGGGAAAGGGAGACTAGGCAAAATGAAGTAAAGGATATACAGAAGCATATTATGCTTCTCAAAGGCTGAAGAGAACAGGCAAAAATCATTAAAAGATGCATCACGCCATTCCTAAACGATGGATTCACACTTCAAACTTGCTGCATCATTCTACAGTTACAAATCAATTATTTTGTTTACTTGCTTTGTCACTTCAACTGATCAGATTTAATAGTGATTCTTTTAGCATTACTGGTAGTTCTCACTTACCAACCACAATTAGAATTGGCAACTGTCACTAAGTGCTGTGGTCACTAAGTGAAAAATCACATGATTGTGCCAGACTTACAATGTCACTTCCACACCCATTGTTAAGTGACTTACCACAGTTGTTAAGAAAGATATTATGTAACCACAACTTGCAATTTCACTTCCACATTCTCCATTAATTCCGCTAGTTGAAAGTTTGCAAATAGTGATTACATGACCAAGAGACAGTGTGATGGCCCTAAATGCAAGAATTGGTCGCAAAGTTAACTGCCCTAACTTCGCATGGTTGCTAAACAGAGCAGTCAGTAAACAAAGATTCCCTGTAGTCCTATTATTTTGTATGTTCCCTTGGGATACATAGGGAGAGACCTAAAGCAGTAATTGATTCTGACAATGGAAATGTCTATTTTATGTGCAATAAGAAACCTACAAATATCTTATGCCATTTTCCTCCAATGCCCATATATTTGGAATGCATAAAATCTTTTTGTGTGTGTGTGTGTTATTTATTTTGAGCATGATATCCTATCCTCTGTGCAAAATTGCTGTTTCAAGTGCAAAATAGGCTATATTGGCCTTTTGAAGCTTTTTTTCCCCAGAACATTTTGGAATTTGAGCATAAAATAAAATGTTTTGCATCGCTCTACTACACTGATCTTCAGAAAAAGACACGATTTGGGAAAAATGTTAATATTATCCCCAACAAAATTTGAGGGGTGAAACTTCACAGCAAGGGAATCATGAAGGAGAGAAATATAATTAGAGCTTTTCTTTTATTCAAGGCAGGACAGCAGTCTTCTCTGTATCTGACTTCTGACTTTTTAAGAAAAAACAAGAAAAGAGAAGGCAACATACTTTTAAAGGAGTCTTACCTCCCATCATCTTGGCCTCCCAGTGAAACCAGGTAAAGGTCATTTGGAGAAAATGCCAGATGTTCAATTTTACCCTTGTGAAGTGACAGCCGAGACAACATCTCCTTTTTGCTGTAGTCCCATAAAATGATATCAGCCTGGGGTAAAAATATAAATACGGAGTCTAACAACATCATTTGGGGGGGGGAAAAACCCAAGTTTGTTATAGAAAAGCTATTTGGATCCCAAACTCCAGGTTTAAAGGAGTTTTTCTTCCCATATATCATTATGGGCAGCCTTTCGAATGGCTGCTACTTTATTGAGACAGAAACGCTCAAATGGAAGCATAACTTAGCCAAGCACATCCCATTTCTTAGACAAATAGCAGCATCAAGAATAATGTGTTAATACAAGGCAATAGAAGGGCCTGATGTGATCTACCCACACCATTAAATACTGCAGAGCTACTATTCTTCTATCCAGATGGCTACACAAAAAGTAACAAAGCATTATTGGCTACTAAATCAAAACCTCTTATATGATTTGCTCAAAGTCATACCAACCCTATGCTGTGAAGCAATTCAGAAATTAGTATTGAACTGAACCTGCCTTTTCATCTAACAGATCCATAAAAGACATTGTTGAGAAGGCAGTTAATTTCTCCTTTTCTAAACTGGAGGTGGGAGAGCAAGGGATAAAATTCAATTTCCCAGGAAAGGCGTTCCAGAATTTGGTTAGCTATACTGTTCTGAAAGGTAGGTTTCGGAAAATGGGGTAATTTGAAAGAAAATCTCTGTTGTTGAATTTATTGTTGTATAGATTTATATAAAAGAGATGCTGTTCCTTAGTCAGAGCTGTTTCACGTTTTAAGAGGTAAAAACAATACCTTGAACTGTGTCCAGAAAGTAACTGGTGAAGACTACAGATATGATTCTGATGCTGTGTACAAATCGGCAACCTGGCTGCCACATTTTGCATCAATTGGACCTTTTAGACACCCTTCAAGAATAAACACCCTTCTGTAAAGTACATTATAATAATCTATTATAGGTAGTCCTCAAAATTACAACTACAATTGGAACTAGAATTTCCATTGCTAAGCAAGGTGATTGCTAAGTGAGTTATGCCCAATTTTGCCTTTTTTTCTCATGGTTGTTAAGAGAATGGCTGCAATTGTTAAGCGAATCATGTGGTTGTTAAGTGAATCCAGTTCCCCCCACTGACTTTGCCTGTTGGAAGCTGGCTGGGAAGGTCACAAATAACGATCACATGACCCCCGGATGCTGCAACTATCATAAATCTATCCCAATTAGAAAGGACTAAAAATTTTGATCCTGTAACCATGGGGATGCTGCAACAGTCATAAGTGTGAGGACTGGTCATAAATCACATATTTCAGTGCTCTTGCAACTTTGAACAGTCACCAAATAAATCATTGTAAGATGAGGATTATCTGGATGACTGAGAATCTCCATAGACAATTACTGTAGTAATTACCTACTCAAGGCATCGATTAATTGTAAGTGAACCTGACCAACCCAAAAACAATCACAGTTGTTACATTAACTATAACATGCAAAAATGCTTTTTTCCCATTGCTATCACTAGCCAGAAACTGCTGAAAATAAGGGAACCTCCGAAATTTCAGGCCTACTTGTCAATAAGAGTAAAATACCAGTCAAAATATGGTGAATTCCCTGATGTTTTAAATCAGCCATTGCCTCTCTTCAACTGTTATGCTTTCTCTCCAAAACAGTATTTGAAACTAATAATCTAATTTATATTTAGACAATTAAATTGTCTTATCTAAAATTCAACACTGGACTGACCCCCATCAGCCTATATATATAGATAATGTAGCAGGATTTCTCAGAAATATTCTACAGGTGGCCGTTACTTAATGATCACTTGTTCAGTGCCCATTCAAACATATGAAGGTGCTGAATGAGTGATAGTTACAAGTGGTCCTTATAATAATGTTGATCACAGTGTCCCTGCAGTCACAATTGCCATTTGTGATTTTCTTTGCTGGCTTCCAAGGAGCAAAGTCAAAGAGGAAGCTAGCAGGAGGATGCAAATGGCAACAACATGATGTTCTTGCTTAACAACCAGCAGTGATTCACTTAATGACAATTGAAAGTGCCAGAATTTTCATTGCTAGGCAGCATGATCACATGACTAGACTTTATAATCACATGGTTTAGCCACAGACATTCTGGTTCCAATTACCATCCTTAAGTGAGAACTACTTGTAGTTGTAATAGTGTGAGACCTAAAAATATAGACATAACTTGAAGTCTAAACAGTTAATCAGAGTTGAAAGATCAGGCTTTAAAGCAGACATGTCAAACTTGTGACGTCACGCAACGTATCAGGACGGTTTTGCCATTGCGGGAATGGGGTGGTCGCGGTTTCCGGATGACGTGTCCGGCCCATAGGCCGGCAGTTTGATACCCCTGCTTTAAACGATCATATTCTTCCCTGTTTAAACAGCAACATCCTTTAGGAATCAAATACATTTTTAAAGGGTGCTTTCATCCACCTTAAAGCCCATGAATGTGATCTGACCAGACGCCACATAATTTCCACTTGGAGAAACTGTGACACAGGAGACATTGTTGGTGTGACCATGTAAAAAATCTTGACCTGGAGTGTTTATGCTTTGGATAATTACTGTACAACCCAGTGGATAGATAAGATGCTCTCGATCTGGATGGCAGATGAGGCCAAAGGGAACATGTCCTGAAGACAAAAGAAATACAATGATTATTTTGTTACTAGAGGTAGAACAGCCAACATTTATCTACTACTGAAACTCTTGTGTCTGTAATCTTTAACTGGGCAAAATGGTGCATCATAGGACAAAACAATTCCAACCAAGGTATCCAAAGTAGGCTAACTTACAGAATACATCCAAAATCTGGGACCCATGATTCTTGTAGAACTGAAATTTGGCAATTTTTATAAAACATTTTATGATGCAAATATAAGCATTTATGACATAATACAAAATGATTTTAAAAATTGTGTGGTCAAGTTCTGATATTTGAATACAGTATAATTCAATATGGGCTACTTTTAAGGCAGAGACTGAATATCACTCTGAATTTTAACATTTCCAGGGAAGGCAGTATATTAGTGCTCTGTCATTGTTGAAGAATCATTGAGAATTTAGTAATATTTTTGAAATGATGATCCAACAGATCACAGGTTGTCTAGTTACATGCTATAGTCGAGCAATAATCAGGTAAAACTTTTGGAAACTGAAAGTGGTTTCCCACTTAGGAGCAGCAAAAGATTTATTCCTGCAATTCATCAGGATACTTTAATGCTCTCCATTTTTTTTATCAGTCCTCTTCAATTACTTGCTAATGCTGTCTGTCTTTTGATACTTTGATCCTAATCCATTCTGCTGTCTTTTATTCAAACAGTAGAGAATAATGATACTGTGCTTAAATCGTGTCTTTCCTTTAACCTTCTGAAAGCAAGGTAATATCATTAAAACAATTCATTTCTTAAGAATCAAAATCACAGCAAGTATGAGAATAATCACAGGGACAATGGCCATTAATTGAAAGAGACACTCAGATTTGGCTTGTTTTGAACTATAGTCAAGGTAAACTTTATAGTCCTGCTCTTTACAGCCCCGTGTCAAATTGAAACTCTGATTTCTCAATCCTTCCCTCTGTAACCGAATACAAACTACTTAATGCACAGATATTTATGTTAGATTATGTCCATGGAGTCCTTCTCTGGTACAGCCTGAAAAACAGTTTGGATTATAATTACAGCCCACCAATGCAATATACGAATATCGAAGAGGGAACACTTGAGCATGGGCAGAGTTCTTTTGCTTTATGCCGGGCAATTACAGAGATCAACTTTCAGAAGATCGAGGCGGAGTTCCTAGCGGCCAGGATGGGAGGGGGCTTTCCCCACAGCAAGGAAATACCGTGACTTCCCTGGTTGCCATCCCGGTCTTTCCCTCTCTGCCCCCGGTACCATTGAAGCCAATGATCGCCTGAAGCTGAAGGCCCTCCAACTCGTCCGCCGACTCCGCTTTTTCTTTCGGGACAGTCGCCATGTCACCGCCGGCACTTAACACTGGCTTAGCGGTTGTATATACCGGTCGCTATGGAAACCGCGCAGGCCCCAGAGGAGGCGTGACTCTCGGAGATGCTCTGGAACCCGTGATGGAAGGGGCGGCGCCTCTGTCGTTTCTCGGCTGCAGAAGGAGCGCAGAATAGGTGGGATTGGGTAGAATTTGAGAACGGCGTTCCTGCGTTTTTCCAGCCTCTTTGCAAATGAAGCGGAATCTTACGAGTTGCGCTATTTTCATTGTAAAGACCGTCAAGCCCAGCTCCAGAGTCTTAGGATGGGTGTCCGATACCCAGAAGCACTTACTGGCTTCCAACCTCATTTTAGATCGCACCCTATGACTGACTATGTCAACCCAGCCACCAGGCTGTTTCTAGGTTGTATATGTTATGAGGGGTCCTTGGTGTTCTCCGAGTTTGGTTGCTTTCTTGCAGACGTTTCGTTACCGAAATATCATCAGTGGTAGTGTGTTTTACAGACGTGATTTAGCTGTATGATCATTGCCCTAAATTACCTTCACGCGTTCCACTAAGCCATAATTTACTTACTTTTATTTCATTGAGTAACGCAGAATTAATTGGGATTATGTTAAAATGCTAAACCAGAATCATTTAACATTAAACCAGAATCAAAGCAATCGTTTAGGGGTTAAGGCAGATTGTGGACCATCTGTGGTACAAAACCAGTTTGCTTCTTTATGGTTTATCACAAACATTTTATTACGTGTTTTATTGGATTTAGAGATAGTCCAACTCCCAACAACTCTGGCAGCTTACATTTCAAAAGTGGGAAACAATAAAATGAAAGAAAAGGGAATTTACTTTTGGAAAACAAAACTAACAGTCTCTTCAGTTAGCCTAACTTCAGGCCTAGGAGCTAAGCCAGGTTTTCAAATACTTGCACAACAGCTGCCTGGTGGGAGCTCCTGATCTTCCAGGGTGATGCTGTTCTAGAAGGCAATGGAGAAATTCCTGAATCCTAATAACATCATTCTAGCCCAGTGGTTCTCAACCTGTGGGTCGGGACCCCATTTGGGGTCGATCAACCATTTCATGGGGGTCACCAAGCAAGGCTGTCCGCCATTTTTTTGTCCGCCATTTTTTTTGTCCGCCATTTTTTTTGTCCGCCATTTTTTTCCCCTTTTCCGGCGGGTGCCTTACCTCCCTTGGGCTGGGCTAGCTGGTGGTCGGCCTGCTGCGTCTCTGCCGCTTGCCAGCTACGCCTCGGCCGGCGCAGGGGGCAGAACCACGCATGCGCGGCACTCCCGGGCAGGGAAAGTCCTCGACTTACGACCGGCTGGGTAGTCTTCGACTTACGACCGGTTTAGTCCTCGACTTACGGCCGGTTTAGTCCTCGACTTACGGCCGGTTTAGTCCTCGACTTACGACCGGTTGGGGTCGCGGCATTAAAAAGGTTGAGAACCACTGTTCTAGCCATTGTTTTATCTACTGCAGGATGAAAACTTCTTCCGCATGTTTCCAACCAATATAGCCCTGAGCTTTCTTTTGCCAATTAGGCTCGCAATAATTGCTGATGTTGTCAATCCATCTTGTTTTAGGTCTCTTTCGTGGACGCTTTTTACCAAGTGGGATCCATTTCATTTCATTTTCATTTCATTTTATTAAATTTATACCCCGCCCTTCTCCCGGAGGACTCAGGGCGGCTTACAGCCAGTTTAAAAACAATAGTACAATACCATACAAAATTTAAAAATGATTAAAAATAAATATTTGAATTGGCCGCTTCTACTAAAATTTTGTTAAAACCAATTAAAATACCCCTAGGCCAGTCCTG
>NW_015386664.1:516543-530616 GCF_001527695.2 Protobothrops mucrosquamatus | reverse complement strand
AATCCTGTCCACATCCTCAGGAGCCACAGGGTCAAACTCCTCCCATATAACAGTCTCAAGACTTACTCCTGTCTCCTCCCCCGGGGCCACCCAGTCAGAGTCGAGACCTTCTCGGATCCGAGCGACTTTGTCATACAGATATTGAGCAAAATCCTCGGCCCTCCCCCCCAGGGGATCCTCCCCCCCCTCAACTGGAGGATGACGCAATGAGGGTGGAGTAGTAGTTAGACCTCGCCACCCTCATTGCCACTAGGTAGGATCTAACCTGTATCCTTGCCTGTGTTCGGTCGAATTCGGTTCGGCTCACCCATTCCATGACTGCCTTGGTCCACCTGTCATCAGTTGTTCTTGTAACCAGCTCATTTCCATTTCAGTTCTTTTACTCTCTTGATGATATTGTATACTTTCGTTTGTTCTGTAATCCATGTGGAGGTCTTTCTATCTTGTCTTGTAATGCCACACATGTATCTTTCCATGGCTCTTTGCGCCACTCATAGCTTGTACTGATTGTGAGGTTAGTGTCCATGTTTTACCAGCATATGTTAGAGGAGATAACACACACTGATCGAAACCTTTTCAGGCATAGGGAGAGGTGGTTCTTGAAAATTACACTTAGCTTGCCAAATGCCTGTCAAGCACATTTAACATGCCATTCAGTTTCCTTTATTGTGTCACCTTTCATTGAGATCCATTGGCCAAGGTATATGTAGCTAGTTCATCTCCTAATATATGGCATTGTTTAATTGAAGCACATCCATTTGACCCAATCATATTGGATGGGCAGAAGAATCTGATGGAGATAGACAGTCCCTCAAATAATCAGGACCAAAGTACTCTAGGTCAGGGGTGTCAAACTGCCGGCTCACTGGTCGGATGTGTCATCCCAAAACCGTGCCCACCCCATTGCCGGCAATGGAGAAAAAGCTCCGATACGTCGCGCAACGTCACGTGACGTCGCGAGTTTGACATGCCTGCTCTAGGTGAACTGCATCCATAAGCTACTAACAATTAGAGGGACTCACAAAGCAGCAGGGACCCATGGGCATAGCATGGCATACTCATTGCAGCCATTTTACTGTATTCTAGACCACCTGTAGCTTCTCAATGGTCTTCAAGGGCAGTTCCAATTACAGTTGATATTGCACACCGTACAAAGACATAAGCATGGTTTACAAGCCACAGCTAAACCAGAACTATAAACAATTAATGTATTTATTTTATATATTCAATTTATTTGCCGTCCATCTCATTTCAAATTACTGATGGCTTACAGCATAATAAACATTAAAAACATTAAAATCATTGAATATAAAATGACAGAACAAACAAAGTAAGTTCATTACATTATAGTGATTATGAAATCATTATAATGAATGAAATCATTATATTATAAAATCATTATGTTATCAATACATTATATTTTAGAACAATCATTACCCAAACATAGATGTTTTGTATGGAAATAGGGGTGGTGAATCTCTGGCTTGCTAGAAGCTGTTCTTAAAGGAAAGCAGCTTGACCACTTGTCTTCCAGAAATGCTAGGTCTACGGCTCCCAGAATTATCAGCCAGTATGACCAAATGCACTGAGTTAAGGAAAATGCACTGAGTTAAGGAAAACTTATTTTTTTTAGTTATTATATTCAATTTGGATGCCACCTGATTCCACGTAGCTCTGGGTGGTTCACAAAAAATAGAGTGCATAAATACAAAATAATAAAAAAAATGAACCAGAACAAATATAAAAGTAACTACGCAGTCATGATGGCAATTCAAACAACAAAGCAGGCATAAAACATCACAAATAGGGTAATCAAATTCACCCTGTTGCAAGCCCAGAGGAAATAGCCAGGTTTTCTGGAATGCCATCAGGGTGGAAGACATTTTGTTCTTTCCAGAATCAGCTATAACTGATTATTCTGCATTAAGCAGCCAAAGTTCTACAAGTTAAACCTTGAATCAGACCCTGGACTGTCCTGTCCACCTTTATTCAGCAGTATTGATAATAACACTTGCATTTGCTGTTAGAATCTTCTTCTCTTCTCCTGTTCAGTTGGCTACAATCTTAGTATACTTTGATAAACTATTGAAATGACTTCTCTATTACAATAGTAGGCACAGAGATGCATGCAGTTTAATACTTAACCTAAAAGAATGTGTGGGAAGTCACACACCCCGAGAAAGAAATATTTTTGGGAATATTAAAAGGCAGAATATTATATTTCTCCAAAGTATCTTAAAGGCAGAAACTACCCCCCCCCCCAGTTTCTCTGCCCCAAACAGAAACTAGGTCTGCAGAAATGCAGATGTGATAATCTTGTCAGAAAGATTGGAGCCAGGAAGCTTGGATTAGAAAGACAAAGAATCAACAATCCCTCACACCAAAAAAATCCAACACAGGACATAGTCATCAGCCACAGTCCCAGGAAAGTAGGATATGACCTCTGGGACATAATAGGATTAACCCACCACCATCAGAATACCAGAAAGGCACTCTCAGACTCAGGTCAAAGTTCATGCCACAGGAACAACTCCAAACAAAATCTCAAGAAGGTATAAAAACCCACCACTCCCTACTACATGTGGTCAGCTTTCCCAGAGCCATCTTTCTGTCTGGCTCTCCTCTTCAATAAACTACAACCTTCTTTCTAAAGCAGTCTCTATTTTGATTATTCCCAGCTTGAACTGGACCCTGATGAAGATTTTTCTTTCAACAATTGT
This sequence comes from Protobothrops mucrosquamatus, assembly GCF_001527695.2. Classification (NCBI taxonomy): domain Eukaryota; kingdom Metazoa; phylum Chordata; class Lepidosauria; order Squamata; family Viperidae; genus Protobothrops; species Protobothrops mucrosquamatus. The sequence continues at coordinate 527,896 of NW_015386664.1, read as the reverse complement.
ATCACCTATTTTTACAGTATAAATGTTGTGTTCTTTGTATTCCCCCCCCCTTAATCCCCTATGCATATCCTGATCACCCATTAAGGGTGATTGCCTTTCACCATTGATCGCCGATTAAGGGTGATTGCCCTTCACCATTGATCGCCCATTAAGGGTGATTGCCCTTCTCCATCTGCATACAGTTTCATGCCCGTTGCTGGTTGGCTAACTAGCAACAGGGTCTTGCCAGCCAATGGAATTGTGTGATTACAAGCCAGGGGAATCCCATAAAAGAGGGCTCCCCTGGCCCAGAGAGCAAGTCCGGATTTACTTTATGCCTTGCCAATAAACCAAGAGCTGACTGTCACTCGACTCGTGTCTTACTGCCTGCGCGATCCAACAATAAACATAAACTTCCACAGCAGCAACTGGACTGAGCCATTCTGAATTTTCTTCCTGAAAACAGGTAGACAATGAGGGAAATAAAATAGAAGCTGTTCATTAGTCGTTCTTCCTAATTCATTGCTGGTCTTAGCTGTTTGTCTTCAAAAGGAATTTCTGTTCTGTTGCTTCCTTTTACTGTAATCCCCCCCCCCCGAAATATTTAGCATGTTATTTCAAAAGCTATTCTGTGCTTTTCTAGCTGACTAGGCGTACAACCCTTTTAAATGAGTTCACCATTTGTCTCGGGCTCCGGAGGTCACCTGGAGAACCTCTGGAGCAGGATTTCCCTGATCAATGCCATGAGCTCCTACCTAATGCACCTTAGGACTTTGGGGCCTGCTGCAGCTTCTGAGGCTTGCCATATCGATCAAGCTCTAAATAGACCACCTTGGTCAAGGTGCTGTTTTCTCCATATTTTTAGCCATCTTCTCCAAGAGGGAGGTCAGGATGAACTGTTCATAGGGGCTGCATGCAGTTTTATCAAAGGGTCGCTAATGGGAACTTAGAAGGTAGCAAAGCACTTTGCTGGGCTTTTAACTGTACTTAACAGTCAGGAGCATATTCTATTCACATGACAATAAGCAATCATATGGAAGGAACGATTTGCTCTGAATCATTGTATGCTGTATCTTTGCTCTCTTTTTCTTTCTCTCCTCTTCCATTCAACTCCCCTCCCTTCCTCCTAGCAACAATGGGAAAGAGAATCAAATCCTCCTGATTTGGCTGTCCTACTTTTGGGTAAACTGCCACTTCTTGCATTTCCTAAGGCAGGACAGGCCTTCAATTGTGCTATCTTTGTTAAATGCTGGCATGTGCCTGTGCCCTACTTTATGAAGCATTTAGACCTGTTTAAATGACGAGAACATCTTTGCCTCAGGAGTCTCTGCATGCTTTGAAGAAACTGAAATTCTCATCTCTTCCCTGACCAGGCCTTGGAACTATTAATATGACTTGATGTTTTGATCAATTGATGAATCATTCAAAGTGACATTGGAGGCTAACTGGGCAGGACTCTGTTTCCCCTGTTTAGTTCCTCTGCTTGTCAAATGAGCATAAGAAACTTGGTTTGCTTTGTCAGAGCAAATGGTTTTGAAATGCAACAGACCCAAAGAAAGCATAATATTGTTCCTTTCATCCATGATTTGTTTTGTTAGTGTTGATGCCAAGGAAAGAAAGTCATAAAAGAACAGTAGTGAGTGGCAACTGACAGCAACAGGTGGTTATATTTACTGACAAAATGCAAATTATAGAGGGACATTTGGTATATGTTTTGAGAGCCACTTTGGTCTAGTGCAGTGGTGGCAAACCTATAGCACGCGTGCCAGAGGCGGCACTCAGAGCCCTCTCTGTGGGCACGCGCGCCATGCCCCGGAGATGACAACCGTCCCTCTTCAACCAGCCGCCCGCTAACTCGCCGAGGTCCCATGTGGCTGGATGCATCCCAGCACCCATGTGCTCGCTGGCCTCTGTGTGCAGGGGCCGATGGTGTCAGGCAGAAGCTGCCCCGGCCCCTGCCTCTCCTTGCCCTGTGATAATGGCACCTCCGCCCTGCCTCACCTTGCCTTGCCTCACCCTGCAGGACGAGCCTCCTGCCCACCTGCCAGAGACCCCCTGGATCACTCCCAACCCTGTCCGGCCCCCACAGGCATCCCTCCCCACGAGCAACATTGAGGTGATCACACCCACCTTGGCCACAGCCATCCAGTCTGCCATGACCACTACAGCCACTCCCATCCAGTGGGCCACGCCCACCTGGCACCCGGCAATAAATAAGTGGGTTTTGGGTTGCAGTTTGGGCACTTGGTCTCTAAAAGGTTCGCCATGTGGTTCAGGCACTAGGCTAGAAACCAGGAGATTGTGAGTTCTAGTCCTGCTATAGTCCTGAAGCCAGCTGAGTGATCTTGGGCCAGTTCTTCTCTCTCGGCCTTAGAAAGGAGGCAATGGCAAATGAATTTTTTCTGAGAAAAATTGCAGGAACTTCTGCAGGCAAATGACAGGAGTGGAGAAAGAAAAGGAGAAGAAGAAGGATATATAAAATGGTAATCATTACATGGAAGGGGAGAGACAAATAGTACCCCCTCCCCACAAATAAGGCATTGGAGCTGACATTGCTTAGATTTCTTACCTATTCAGGAGTTGTCCCAACCTATCTAAGCTCAGTGCACACTGAGTTAACAGAAGATGTTGCTGTTATCATTATTTTAATTTAGAAAATGTTTTCTGAACAGTCCCAAAATACAATCTTGCTTCTTCCAAAATCACTAATCAGCCAGCCTACAGAAGGGGCCAATACTGTGCATTTAGAAAGATCCATATAGCACTCATTGTCAAGACTAAGGCCATTTAGGGCTTTCCCCATATCTCTAAGTTAAGGTGCCCACCCATCCTTGTGTCAGCATGAAACAATGGCACCCATTAAATTTGTTGTCCGTGTTACCAATCCCTAGCCTATTTCTATTGCTTCTGTTCTAAGTCACTGAATATTCTTACCCTTATCTGATCCTTATTGCTACAGGCATGCTAATTTTTTTTTCCTTCTGGTTTTGCTTCCATCTCTTTTTAGCATTTTTACAGCAAGAATGGCAGTCTTCTAAGTCATTGCCAGAGGAGTGGAATCTCACTTCAGGACTCTCCCTTGGCTGGAGGCAGTCGGTGTGTGTGTGTGGGTGTGTGTGTCCTGCCGAATTGGTGTGTGGATTCCAGCTTCTGCTCCCTGCATGCTGATCAGGTGTTTGGCAGTCAGCAGCAGCACAAAAGTGACGGAGGAAAAAATATGTTCCTTCAAGTCAGTTTTGACTCCTGACAATTTCCCACTGCACTTTTCTCAGCAGCATTTTTCAGAAGTGGCTTACCATCTCCTTCTTCCTGGGGTTGAGAAGAAGTGACACGCCCGAGATCAGCAAACTGGCTTTGTGACCCATGCAGGAATAGAAATTGCATCTCCTCGTTTCTAGCCTTGGCTTTAACCACTACACCAAAGTAGTTTTCAGCAGTAAAGAGCTGTGTTTGTGTATGTGTTAAAAAATGATCCATCCCAGGTATCAAATACGTTAGGTATGCCACTGATTCTACCTATGTTCCTTAGGTTGGTTTGACTGCCCTTCTTCCCATGCTCTATCTGGATAACTGCAAACCTAAAATAATGTGAAATCATGAAAGACACCAGAGCAGATCTGGCCTTAGAGAGGAAGGAAGCAGATTCTACCATGCTGAATCAGTGAATTAGGTCCTGACTAACTAGGTATTAGATAGTTAGTCCTTTATTTCAAGGGATGGGGTGATAGTGGATTAAAAGTGACAAATATAGAGAAAAAGGCAAATATACAACAAACATAATTTTTAATATGACAGGAGAGAACAATAATTAAATACATGGAAAAATTATAAGCATTAATTTCTTTGTCTTTGTTCTGGCCACATTCTTTAGGCCAGTACATAGAATGATACTCAAAAGGCCAAGTTAAACCTCTCAGTCCAAAATATTCCTGACTTAAATAGCAGAAGTGTTCCCACAGCACACTTAAACTGTCACTTAAAGATTTATTGGCTGCCTTTGCATAATATGCCAAAATTGGTAATGTTCATCTTGATGTCAGTGGAAACTCAGAAAATGGGTTAATTCAATAACTAAAATGTGCCCATTATGTGAACACATGAATTTAATTTCTGCTCTGTTGTTTTGCAATATAATGATCTTTGTCATCTTTCTGCTCAAGGATGACCATGTTGAGATCATGGCCACTTTTTAGAGAATGTACAGAAATGGATGTTTTATTCAGATATTGTCTTGGAGCTCTTCTCTAGACCATATTAATGGATTTCCTTTTTTAAATAGTTATCACTAGATTAAAGTCATACAACAATGAAGCCTTCATGGCCTTAGTGATGATTAGGCAGACTGCATCATTATTAAAGTGTAGTTCATTTTCTCCTTTTCTGAAAATGTCACCTTGGGATGTATTGATCAGTTATGTACTCGGTAAATGGCAGAGGAAGCACAAGAACATGAACTACAATTTGAAAAATATAAATAGACAGCAAACAAATCTTTCAGGGATAAAATAAACAAATAAATGAACAGGAAAGATTCTTGTAACTGCTGGAAGATTAAGCAGTTTATTATGGAATAAACTTTCATGGCCTATAATTGACTTTTCCTCTGCACCATATTCGGTTTATGATACACAAAGTACTGTTTTATTGGATAGACTCTAAAGCTTATTGTATGTCGTGTTCCTCAGCAGTCAACACGTTCTGTGCATTTACTTTGAATAGTCGTGTATACACTGCTACTATATTTTTGAATACCAATGATGTTTGCATATGTCAGATGGCAGGCATGCTATATGGCTCTTTCCTTTAAATGCACATCTTTGATGACAAGAGCCATGTTTGTTCAGCAACATTTATTCATCATTGAAGATTGAAAGGAAACTGAAATATGGAATGACTGGCAGACCTGAAGGCCAAAGACAATTTTATTTTCTTTCATCTTTAAAGCAGGTGAATTGGGCAGACAGGCTGTGTTGTATGTATCTCTAATGTAAAAGCATTAACTCATGAAAGGAAAGTTCTATTCTATTTTTTACAGAAAATCTTTTACTGACATTTCTTAATGTAGTGCATGCCAGATGCGATGCTCAGGGGCCATACTGATAAAAGCATGTAGTCTAAAAATAGCCCATTCAGTTGGATGTCTTAGTTCCTTTGTAAGAAGTTCCCTAGCACCTTGAAGGCATTCTGAAGTCTTGCTGTGACAATTGGGATAAGATCTTAACTCATCCGCTTGAGTGTAAAGCACAGATTCTGGGTTGCACAGGTGTACAGAACAAGTTCATTAAAAGGCACATATCATAATAATGCCACTGTACCTTATTTCCTAGGGCCACTTTACACCCAGTACAAAAATGAACACTTGAGGAAATATTGGAAATGTTCTAATAATGTTCCCATTACTAGAATTGTACTGCAGTGCTCAAGTGATTTCAAGTTTGTTTGTTTGTTTTTCCAGTAAAGGAGATGGAAACAAAACTAAAATTAACTAATTCTGTTGGTCTCCCTTTCTTTACTCTGTTAGTCCCAATGAGCACCAGTTGCCAAAGTACAGGTTATCTTGGTACTGTTCTGCCAATTTTATATCTAAATTGAGCTCTTCTTTAGTTCTCTCATGGGACCATTTGTGCACATACGAGGGCAATTCGAAAATAAACATCCGTTTGATTATCAATGACAGACACTGACAGATACAGAATTTTTATTATACACATTAGAAAACTACATTACATTACTTTTCGACATAATCGCCATTCAAATTGAGGCACTTGTCATAATGTCTTACAAGGTTTGAAATTACTTAGTAGTAGTCGCTAAGCGCCAAATCTGGGCTTTGGTGGTGTGTGACCAAAAACATCCCAACTAAACAGCTTTAAAAGTTCTTAGATGCATCCAGCGGTGTGCGGGCTAGCATTATCGTGAACCAACACCACACTGGAAGTCAGCATGCCCCAATGCTTGTTATGGATGGATCATCTGAGTTTTCGTAACGTTTCACAGTAGACTTCTGAATTGATGGTCGAACCACGCTCCATGAACTTTACTAGCAGTACTCTTTTGGTTTCTTCACATTTGGCGGGATTTTCTATGGCACCACTTCCGGTGTGTTGGTTCACGATAATGCTCGCCCGCACACTGCTAGACGCACCCAAGAACTTTTGAAGCAGTTCCATTGAGATGTTTTTGATCACCCCCCCCAGCCCAGATTTGGCGCAGAGTGACTACTACTAAGGAATTTCAAACTTTGTGAGACGTTATGACAAGTGCCTCAATTTGAACGGCGATTATGTCAAAAAGTAATGTAATGTTGTAGTTTTCTAATGTGTATAATAAAAGTTCTGTATCTGCGAGTGTTTGTCATTGATAACCAAATGGAGGTTTATTTCCGAATTGCCCTCGTACCAACCACATATTAACATTCTTGGATAATCTCTGGCTTCATGTGTTTCATTTAATAAGCAGAATAAGCAGGCATATGATCGATGGGAATTCCATATTTTTTTTCAAAATTAATCCTTTCAAAAGTCCAAGCAGAACAGTTATAGGTAAATATACATCATCTAATATATTTTGTTATGCTCCAGAAATTCTGGCCAAAAGGACTGTACTAGTGGGCAACCACACAAAATATTTAAAGATCTTTTCCTGCTGCTTAGATGTCCATCTTTCAGTCATCACCTGATGACATGCAGTGCTTTGGGGAGGAATCTCAGTAAAAAATGTCCATCATATGGAGAAAAAGGAAGCTCAAGAGTTTTGAAATCCCCAAACTTCTAGTAGCTGGATCTGGAAGTTTTGCTGGCAGAGAGGAGGGTTGTCAAATGTTTCACAGCGTTCTGTTCTTCCATGATTCAGATTGGCATCAATATATAGAGCCTGGCCTCCACCTCCCCCTAGAAAAAAATCAACATGATTAGTGAAGAAATGTTTCTCACCATCTTACGGAACAGAGTTTCAGATACTGCCCCTGGTCTCTTTTCCTTTTACTTGCATCTAGCAGCTTCTGACTTGAATTGAAGATGGATGTGTTGTTATATTAGACATGACACAGTTTTTATATCATCATGGAAAATGATGACTTTGAAGACTTATGAAAAATGTCTAAAAATGATGATTTTAGACATAAATGGTATAAATGGGTATGTCTAGTCTAATGAAAAGAAGGACCAAGGGTGTGTATGTGACATGATAGCACTATTCCAATATTTGAGGGGCTCCTACAAAGACAAGGGGGTCAAACTATTTTCCAAAGCATCAAAAGGCAAGACAAGAAACAATGGTTGAAAACTAACCAAGAACAGAAGCAACCTAGAACTAAGGAGAAATTTCCTAATGGCGAGAGCAATTAACCATTGGAATCAGAGGCGTAGCGTGGGGGGTGCAGGGGGGGCCGGCCGCACCGGGCGCAACATCTGGGGGGGGCGCTCGCACTCGCAGCTCTCTGCCCCTGCCTGGCTCACTCACTCTCTCTGCAGTGCTGGCTGTGCGAATCCGATCCGAGCCGCTGGGTCGCCGCCCACTGTGGAGGGGGGGCGCAAATTACTTGCCTTGCCCCGGGTGCTGACAACCCACGCTACGCCACTGATTGGAATAGTTTGCCTTCAGAAGTTGTGGGTGCTCCATCACTGAAGGCTTTCAAAAAAAGACTGGAGACTTATTTGTCCTAAATGGTATAGGGTCTCCTGCTCGAGCAGGGGGTTGGACTAGAAGACCTCTAATGTCCCTTCCAACTCTATTATTTTACGTTCTATGATTTATCTTTGCTAATATGGTCATGTACTGTTGCCTCCTTGTGGCTGTCATGAATAGCACAGTATTCTCTGGCTGTATATGCTGCAGAACAAGCTGATCAATGACCACCCGCACTACCTCATCAATAAGCACAAAATTCTTGTGTATATCAGGGCTTATTCTGCAAGGTACATAATATGTTTATTTGATTAATATAAGCCACCAAGGTTTATTATTCCATCCATACTAGGTAGTTTGTATGTGTGTGTTGTCTTCTATTTCTTAGACTTTGCCTGATATCAGTGAACAACATCTCCATGCTTTGGTTAAGGATTTCAGCTAATTAAAATCCTTAACAGAATAAACAATTCCTCTCCTCTTATTTATCTGTAATTATCTATAGTTATCTATGAACCATCTTTTGATGAAGAACTCACCAACAAATCAAAATAAATAAAAACAAAACAATTTATATAATTGAAAATTTTAAAACAACGGTCGAACTGCAAAACCAGGTTTTTAAAAGTTGTTTGAAAATGACTTTTAAAACTCAAGAGATGCAGCTATCTTTTGCAATTAGGGACAGTAGTATTCATAATAAACTACAACTCGGCAGGTTCATCAAAGCTAACTAAATCATATTGTGGCTTAATATGACATAAGAATACAACTTAGGGGGATTGCAAGAGAATGAGATGCTCTTGTGAGCACCAGCATCTTTCAAGCCTATTCTGCAGATAACTGAACCGGTTCCAACAGATGCTCTGTAGTTAGCCAGATCCAGGGACATTTGGAACTTTAAAAGCTAGAGCCAGTTAATGAATTGAACTCATGAAATAATTGATGCTGGGCCCTGATCTTTTCTACTGTTAATTCTCACTGAATTTTCTATTTGAAAATTCAAATTTTATGCGGCTTGAAATCAACCTTTTTCATGTGACCGCCATTTATAATGACCCTACCACAAGCATCAATTTCACATCATGATGTAGTGCTCAGCAAGTGTTTCACCTTCCTCTCCTTGAGCTGACTTGTGCTCTCTCCATCCAGCAATTATTTCCTTCTTAGCTACTCCCTTGCCACAGTTACTTTTCACAGCAAAAAAACCCCAGACAGGCTGTTGAACAAGAGGCAGCATGGCAAAGCCAGCTCTTGATGAAAGTGCAGGAGAGAGCAGGTAAAGTATGGTGGCACATTGTCATTCACCAAGAAAGAGAATCCTAAGTGCTGCAAGGTGAGACAAGGTGCAAGGTGGGAGTTCCAGCCAATAAGGAATCATCAAGCACCTAAAAAAAAACCCAACACCTTGCCTTATTTCCTCTGGAGTAGGAGAGACAGGCTTAGCTTTCCAACCCCAGAGAACATTTGTACTGCTCTCCTTTGTGGGAAAGGTCTTAGTTTGCTTTCACTTCCTCTAATGCTGAATTCAGGTAGAGTCTGCTGGCAAATTTATAAGCAAAGATGAGAGTAGGAGAAATTTTTTAGAAATATTTAAAATAACCAGAACTCAGCCAAGTAACTCACAATATTAGCTATGTTTAGATTTTGAGACAGACATGCAGGTTCAACATTAGATGAAGGGGAGTAGGTGGAAGCAAAAGCTAGGAGCTAGAAGGAAGAAACAAGGCCAGGCATGTGTGATGTTGTGGAGGAGTGAGAAAAGTAGTCAAGAGCAAGGCACACAGAGGAGACAGGTGGATTTGTAAGTGACAGATTAAGAAAGAAAGAAAAGAGAAAACAGGGTGAAAAAAAGCAAATGTAGCAATACTCCTGGAACAAAGGGTTTTATTGCAAGTCCCACTTGTTAGGATGTTGAGAGGAGGATGGTGATGATGATGATGTTGTTGTTGATGATGATGATGGTCATCATGATGATGATATAACTGGTTCTATATGAACATTTCTTCTTCATATGTTTTGGTAGGACAACCTTGCCAAAAGTTCCTCATGACCTTTTACCGTATTGACTTTCTCCTATACATCCTTTTCCTATCCTAAAATATACTGTAGGTTGTGATCATCCCAGTTCAGCTGTGGTTGAATTTATTAGTTAAATAACCAGCACCAAAATAACATTTGATTTGAGGATTAGGGGCAGGGGGTGCCAGAAATGTGTATAGTGCTTAGATCTACAGATTATCCGCAAGGTTTGTTTGCATAATTACCTATGATGATTTCTTCCTGGCTTCCAGACATAAACATGGAAGCTGTTTTGGAGGGCAACCTGAAGTGTCTAATTGCCAGGAAGGGAGAGAGACGGTATTTAATTGTTTCTAGTTTTGGTACAGTGAGGTGATTTGAGCTGGTTGTTTTGTGACTCTCCAAAGAAAAGGGAGATGGAGAACGCTGGCGTTGGGAACAAGGTAGAGCTTTAGCTTGTTCTGGCTTCTTGATGAAGACCCATTCATATCGCTCCATTTTAGGATGCACCTTTTAAGAAAAAACAATATCAATCAGGGATATTTTGGAACTCACCACCCAGAATAAGCAGGCATTTCCGCCCCCCCCCCGGGGATCCAGAGTTTTGATGTAGTTTTGGGAAGGAGGGTTAAAACAGCCCTATCCTCTCCTTAATTGGAGTGTTTGTCCCATAAAACAGAACTGAAATCTGACAAGGGCACAAGGGTACAGTAGCTAAAAAGAAATCAAACCAGAAAGACATCAGAGAAATGGGAAAGAGAAGCCTCAAACACAAAGTAGAGCACCATAGCAATGGTCTTCAAGCAAAAGAAAACTGCAGTTCTTGGCCCTGCAAGATCAGCTAAGAGACAAAGGAGGAAAAGAGCCTGACCAGTGTCTACAAACCCAAGCAAGCCTACAAACCAGGTCCAGAAAGAGAGGACTGTAAGCACTGGAGGAAGAGAAAAGCCCATAACAAAATCTATGGAGAGAAAAGGGTTTTCACATGCAAGGGACTGAGCCTGGCTACAAGAGCTGAAGACCTGGGAAAAAGAAAATATTTAAAGAAATAACTGGACTTTCTTATTTTCTTTGAAGACATTTTGCTTCTCATCCAAGAAGCTTCTTCAGCTCTTCAGAGAAAAGGGAGAATCTCCATAGACATTTAAATAAATAGTTAAGGTAGGGAAACATAGTGCTACAAACATAGAAGTAGGAACATCAACATAGAACTTAGAGATAAGAATGTATAAATTAGGATAAAATCATTGTAAATTGTAATGGGAAACCTGTAGCTTCAGAAAGGTGGGAAAATAGAAACACACATACAGTTAGCATTAAGGTTACAAGTAAGGAAAGGAGTTTAATTTTGTACAATAAAGCAGTTTTTGTAGAGATAGTCCTAACTGTGAAAAATTGGTACATTTAGCAAGGACTGCACAAGAATAGGAAACTCTAAAGCAGTGATGCATAGGCTGCAAGTTGCACTTAACTCCCTGATGTTACACAACCACATGTTGGTGGCATACTATGGCATGATTTTATTTATTTATTTATTTATTTATTTATTTATTAATTGCATTTATATCCCGCCCTTCTCCTTACGGACTCAGGGCGGCTGACAATTGAATAAAATACTAACATATATACATATTATCCCTAATTAAAATTTAATTAAAACAAAATATTTAAATATGTCCAATTAAAAGTAATTAAAACCCCTTTAAAATCCCTCAGGCCAGTCCCG
>NW_015386664.1:457611-515824 GCF_001527695.2 Protobothrops mucrosquamatus | reverse complement strand
GAGTTTGATCCGACGGGCTCAAGGTTGACTCAACCTTCCATCCTTTTGAGATCGACAAAATGAGGAGCCAGATTATTGGTGGGCAATATATGCTCACTGTATAAACTCCTTAAGAGAGTGCTGTGATGCACCATGGTGCAGTATACAAGTCTACATGCTGTTACTATTGCTATGGAAGTAAGTTAAACTTACTGTAAAAATAAAGCATTCTCCTGTGCCAAAGAAGCTTGCTGTTCCTCCCCGTTTTTTCCTTTCATTCCAGTCAGAGGAAAGAAATGCTCCACATACCTGAGTGGGAGTAAGATGTGAGCAACTGCGTAAGGTTTCCTGATAACCAAAAAGTCTCAAGAAAATGTATGATCACAGAAGACCACTTAAACTCTTACTGTATTCAAACCATCTAGTGAAGAAAAAATGGGGTTACCAAGTAATGTGGAGATGTAGTTTAAAAACACGTTATTATCATCTTCCACTTACTTTATGAGGGCACCCTGGAGCAGAACAATAGGGACGAGGCTCTAGTATCCCCTTTTGATGTGTATACAGGTTTAGGGGAGCAGTTTTGAATAAATTAATTCACTGACGTTTTGCTTCATAAATACCCTGCGCTTCCAGGGTATTTATGTAGTAACGGAATACATACAATTCCAGGCAGCAAAGGCTAAAAAACAATCAGTAAAATGCATAACCAAAGATTAGAAATAGCCAAGTAGTTAAAGACAGAAGCATGAAATAACGCTGGAGTCTTGGGAACCAAAATCAGATCTTTCTCTGGCATCTAAAAAGATGAGGGGGAGATTCATTCTCTGAGTTTGTGGATTGGTTTCCAAACATTTCAATACCAGGCTAGGTAACATCTTCAGTGGAGATGAAGACCCTCACTTGATGTGACCCCTCACAAGACCCATCACAAGACCCTCACCTGATGTAACCTTCCCATCACAAGACCGACTGACCACACAAAGCCTTTAAAAGCAGAAAAACACTGACACTGACATCCTCTAAACTTCACTGAAGATGTTACCTAGCCTGGTAACACAACATTTGGAAGCCAACCCATAAGCTTGGAGAACAAACCACTACCCTCATCCTACATCCAAGCTAGAGATATTCACCACCATTGCAATCCAAGAGGATGTCAGGCAATGCTCACTGGAGAGAACGTTCAGAGATGAGGCTCTTATCTGAAATACGCTATTCTTAGTAACCCAGCATGATGTTCATCCTGTAAATTTAGGACCTGGAAGCAACTTAAAACTTGTCCAGGTGTTAACGCTTCTAAGTGTGTATTTGAGGCTGAGATGTACACCTCTCCATATAAAGCTGTGAGCAAAAAGAAATGTGTGTCATATAAGAATTGCCTGCAATTTCCTTTTGAGTAGTTGGCGTTCACAGTTGGTGGCAAACTTGGTGAAACAGTCCTCGGAATGCTTCCCCTTCCTCCTTATCAGGCAGGAAATAGATACTCAATATACAAATTATTACCTTTGAAAGCGTCTCTGACAGGAACACATTCGTTCATTCGTTTGTATTGATTAAATGGTTCCACCCCATTCTTTTTTTTGGCAATTAATGTGATTTATTTTTGAAACAAACCTCAACAGACAGTCATATGTGAAAACTTCCTGATTGTTTTATAAAGCCCCCTATCTTTTCTTCAATCCTTGTCTTTCCTCCATCCTCCATTAGGCTCTCAGACATCTACTTACCTCCATCATCAGCATTCTTTAAAAAAAATACTCCTGATTTAATAAGACTGAGCATGTAGACATTTGAGAGAGTTGTGCATCCTTTTTACATAGAAGTAAAGGAATGCATGTTTGTGGTTTAAGCACAGAATTTTGTTTTTAGCCTAGAATACACATGTTGCATATGACTTTGGATAGTTCCTGTTTTATTATAGCCCCATAGATGGAAGATCCCACTAACCCAGATTTTTTGAGACACTGTATACAGAACTAAATAACTTACTTCTCCCAGTGTGTTTTTTAACAACAGTAAAGTTGGCTCATAGCCTTCACAGCAGGAATAAAACCTGTAGGAAGCAAAAAAAAATGGGATGAAATGAGTCCCCTGCTAATGGCTGGGAAAGCAATTCCTTGATGGCATTGAGATGGAGATGGCTTGAACAGTGGAGCATGTTATTCTTGGTGCTTTATTAAGAAGCCTAGAGCAAGAAAAACAACAAGATGGAAACCAGACAGACTCTGAAATAGAAGTGATCTAGTTAACCTTGCATGTTTTACATTGTCTCAGATCCATGTACTTATGGAATATGTACTCAGTAGAACAAATTCCATTTTTCATGCAGAGGATTTTCTGCTATAAATCTTCTAAATCTTCTAACCATTAGAATGGGTGATGAAGATGATGAAACTTGCAGAGATGGCTAAATTAACTTCTTTGATCAGAGAAAAAATAATACCTTTATGGCTGATTGGAAACTCTTTAAAGACTTTTTGCATGAACAGGGAAAAAAAATGCACTTATGACCTGTGGTTTTGATGATTAGAAAAAAAAACTGGATAATAGAAAAAAGTGAGCTTTTTATAATCATCAAATAAGAGATAATTTTGTAATTGTACTTATATTTGCTGCAAAGGATATCAGACGTATCTTCCTATTTCTTTTTAACTTTTGTTTCTGCACGTTCCTTCCTTCCTTCCTTCCTTCCTTTTTTCTTTCCTTCCTTCCCTCCCTCCCTCTTTATTTGTGTTAGTTTTTAATGCTTTTTTAAAAATTTGTAATAACAATGTATAATTTTTTTCTATATTCTTTTTAAATATGCCATTTTTAAACTCCTTGTAGAGTCCTCAGAACAATGATTTAAAGGATCAGGACAAAGGGACATCTCTGCCAGGAGTGATGGAACAAAATGTAGAGAGTAAAAGAGGTGATCTTGAGGAAAATATGCAAGAAGCTTAGACAAAGGAGCTGAGACATTATTTAGGTCCTGGGAAACAAGATAATATTTGGAAGTGGCTCAGGCAGATATCTCCCTAATTCACTGGAGTATAAGAAGGGGAAGGGGGGTAGGTGCAGAACATTCAGGTTTACACGATTCTGCTATTATAGCCAATCTCAACAAAGTATAGTTCTGGTCTTCCTACGGAGCTGATTTTCTAGTCTTGTCTACCTAGTAGGCTGACCCTGAAAGACACTAAATTGAATGTGAAGGTGCTGAGATGTTGGAAAGCACTGTTGATCCTTTCATTTATCTACTGTAAAAGTCTTATTACTGCTAGAGCTAAGTACTCCTTGTCTTCATTTCTGTCTCTCTTTTAGGATAACAGGAGAGTTCCTCTTGCCCTGCACACCTCTTATCTTCTGCCCTTGAACTAAGCCTCATGATGCTTTATATGCAGTTTAGTGATCACAGCGGGGACTAGCAAGTCGGTTGTTAAACGAAGCTGTCACTTAAATGATACTGCGACTGTTCCCTTTGAGGTTACTTAAGCTTTCTTTGACTTACAGATGTGCATGGTCATACATGTGAGGACTGGTCACAAAGTTACTTTTTCATCACCATCATAAATGGTCACTAAATGAGAATCACCTGTATAAAACCTTTTCCTCTTTGGATTTCCAGAGCAATTTGTTCGAGCACCCGGAGGAGTAGCAGCTGGTATTGACTGCCAACAAGTCATTGTTATGTTAAATCCATAAAGGAAAAGCCAAACCATTCCTTCAGTCCCACCAGTATTCCTTTCTTTATTTTAAACTTGTATGTGGCCACCCAATTCAACCAAGCTAATTTCCCAACCTCCCCCCCCAAAAAAAAAGAAAGAAAGAAAAAGAAAAAATGTACCAATTTTTTTTCCAAAACCGTAACACATACATCTACAGTATAAACAATAATGAGATAATGTTGTTCCATGTTGTATAATAACTGCAAAGTGGACATTTGGAAGCCATAATTTCTGCTCAGTGAAGCAGGTAATTGCTCACATAAAACCTGAATGCATCATAATCTCCATGGCACATGCAGGATCCTGACACAGATTCCTGGGTTTGGAATCAGACAGCTTAACTGTGGTTGTAAAACGAGTGATAATTTTAATATAGGTGCACCTTGACTATCAGACGCTCCAAGCTGTAATATTCACACCATTAAGGATGTCTAGTCAGATTCGTCCTTTGAGAGGGCGTGAGGTTTTCACACCCCTCCCAACATATCCTTAAGCTATTCTTATTCTATTGTTGCTAAAGTACGTCCCCAAAGTACATGGATTTCTAAATATTTCCCTTCTGTTTTGAAAATATGTATAAGGAAAATGGCTAGAACACAGTTGAAGGTACCTTTTTCCCCCCAATGACTAAAAGGCCAGTTGGTTATATGAACTGTGTGAACTGCAGAGAAGATCCTAGGGGCAGGCATGGGGGCAGTCCAAAATATTAATATAAATGGGTTTTCTATCATTACCAGGACTTCAGCCACTCCCACATGTGTCTTTTATGGCGTGGCTAAGAAATTACAACTTTGGTGGCCACACCCCAAAGCACTGCTAATGTTGATTCATTCAGTGGCTTCTGCCCTCTTCCCTGCAGGCTCCTTTCTGAATGGCAGAATAAGAGGTAGGCCAGTGCAAAGCAGTACCATCTCACATAATAGAGCCATCTCTATTATGATCTCTGGAATGATTTGTTTCAAGTTAGTGGTTTCTTGTGAAGAAGCAAGAGTTTTTGCTGCGATATCAGCAATCAAGAGCAGCAAGGGTGAACTATTTCACTCTGGTGGAGATTCACTTTTGCAGAAGATTGCTGAACATCAGGAAAGAGGCTATTTCCTCATGGTTTGTTAGGTGTGCCTAAAAGTGAGGGGCTGCTTTGTGAAGTTCCCTCAAAGAGGTTCTTCAATTAAATTACTTCGTAATAATCTAAGCATAGGAAAGGACCCTCCCATCAGGCTAAAGAGAGAAATTTATTCTACAAGCTCTGAGGAAAGATCCGTTCCATCAGCTCCTTCCTTCCATCATCTGACAGTTGCTATTTCCTGAATATTTCAGTTTGAAACTAATCATAGCAAGAATATGCTGGTTTAAGAAGGGTAGCCTTGATCTGCTTCTTTCTTCCTCTTTTCTTTCTCCTTAGACAGATCTGTTCTAGATCTGAAAGTTGAAATTAGAGACTATTTTAATTTTACTAATCTTATGGTAGCCATTCTGGAAGACTATAGTTGGAGAAGAATAAAACTGTTATAACAAATAAATAGTACATGCTGCAAGGTAATCAACTTCTTGAGATTTTCTCTCTTTTTTGGCATCTTAGATTATTTTTCTCTAATCTGATGCTTTTCAGAAATTTTGGGAGCTATAGTATTCACATCTAGGAAGACTGCCTAGTTAAGGTCTTGAAGAATACTTAATACCTGAAGGTCCAGTTGTGATCAATCTCAGTATTACTTGTTTTCAAAAATACCTCACAACCCATCCACCCCATCTCTCTCTGTATGTTTGTTTGTTTGTGTGTGTGTGTGTGTGTATGTGTCTTCTCATGTTACATTTTTCAAACTTAAAAGTTCCAAAGCGCTGGAAATTTTAAAGATCCTACCCCCTGCATTTTCTCTGGTGTTCTCCCCATTTGTCCTGAATATGTGCTGATTAGGATCATTCAAAAGAAAGCAATGAGACACTGATTTCAGTGGCAGCTTTCTAATTGCATCTTCTGCCAAAGGGTACATTTCCAGAGAAATTTACCTATGCTACTGTCTGAGCACTCTATGTGGAAATTGCTTCTGATGAGCAAATATCCAAATTGGGAAGCATATTGCTTGGAGGTTTCGTAGCCCACGCTGAGCCCACAAGAGTCTATTATTTGTTTAGTGAACAGAGATGGGATAGGCACTAAGGCTGTGTGGCACTTTGGATATTATCTTTGTAAAATGATTTGGAACTCAAGGGAGCATGAACATAGTACCTTTAAATTATCACAAGATTGTTGGGGGTGGGTAGACAACATTTGAAAATGCTGCAGACTAATATTGTATTTGTGCATCTGCTCTTTCTGAAGGTTGATCCTGAAGCACTAAGCAGCCTTAATAAGCATACACTCAGGCTTAGGGATCCAACAACAGTACACTAAGAATTCCCAAAGTATAAGGAATTGGTCACCTTGGCATCCTTTTCTGTGCTTTTGTACCATTTTGAGCCGTTTCCCAGTTTTTTTAGCTATGCCATAATCCAAGATCACTCCAAGAAAAGATCAAGAACTCCCAAACATTGGAGTCAGCAGCAAAAGAGGGTGACATTTAAGAATCACAGGATACTTGGCCCTCATTTGAGTTTAAGGAAGGTGCATAAACCATAGTTCTTATTCTGAATGTTTGGTCAGTCTTTAATTTTATTTTTGTAAGCTTCCCAAGTGCTTTGTGAACTTGTCCTTAGTTAATTATGTGGAGTTCTCAGCTATGCCAAGACCAATTGTAATGTCAGTATCATAAGCACTTAAATGGACTGTATGAATAAATAGTAAATCCTCCACAATTGTTTAAGGTGACATTTTTTTAAAGCACATCGGTATACTGACCGCATTAGAATTTTAGATTAAGCTTTAATATGGTTTCTTTGATTTTGGCCACTTGGAACATGGAGATTTTATAATCTTTGTAACTGCCAAAGCTATCACTTTGTAAAATACGATGCTCTTGTTTCTAATATTCTATTCAGTTCCTTGTGCTAATTCTTTAACTGGTCTAAACTTTTATAGCTCTGTTCAGTTTATTATTTGCCTTAATAAATGTCATATTTTGGGTATACTTTGAAAATATGGCCCTTACCTTCGTAAACTGTATCCATTTTCAGAAGTTGAGAATAAAAGAAGAGGTGGGTATAAAGAAAATCGTTCTGGGATCCAGGACCACACAATGCGCATTTCTTGAGCCTTAACAATGGTGGAACTAAAATTATGTGCATTCACAATGAGGTGGAATGGTTGTCTGTGCAACAGGAAAAGAAAAGAGAGACTCTAATCAAACTATAATTCCAAAGAGATTGGCTTTTAGGATAGAGAGGGCATTCTTTGCAAATAATTCTCAAGCAGGAACAGCTGCTGATATATTACATCCTGAAATTGCAATGGTACAGGACACACAATGGCCATAAACTCTGGGACTTGTTTTGGAGCAAGGATGGTCATGTGATCTGCTGGTTGTTCAGCTTTCCTTATTCTTTTTACATTTACAACTACATATTCCTTCTGGATTGTCTTTGGATGAAGCATAAGATATCATACACTCTTCAAACCAGAATTATGTTAAGAGATGGTTGCTCATTGTTTTAATGAAAGCTGTCATATTAACAGAATAACTGAGTTGGAAGGGACCTTGGAGGTCTTTTAGTCCAACCCTTGCTCAAGTAGGAGCATTGGTTAATAGTTCTCACTGTTAGGAAATTTCTCCTTAGTTCTAAGTTGCTTTTCTATTTGATTACTTTCCATCCATCTTGCCCCTTGTACCCTCTTGCATCAGAAGTGGATATTAGTTATTTTCAAGACTTCTGGGATAGAAATACTTCCCTCCCCCCCTCCACATACACAAATATATGCCTACATGTATAAAGCAGACAACCTCCGTTAGACAATCTATTATTCCTAGCACTGTAACTAAGTTTACTTTACTTTACAGATCTTCAGTGTCTTTAGGTTTCAGGAATTGAAACCTAATCTGATATTAGAGGTGATTTTAAGCATGGCATATCTTGCCAATGCTAGAGATCAAAATGTCCATTTCATTTATCTGGGAAACTGCCCATGCGTTTGCATCCTACTCAAAAGAGGGAGCACCAATCTAAGAGGCAGATGGATTCTGCTATAATGTTGGTGCCTCCCACCACACTTTTTCAGGCTACTTGACCATTAAGACCAGGAGAAAAGTGGGGCAGGATGAGAACAAACTCATCAATTAAATATAATTTATTGCACTCACAGATTAATCTTCAAAATAAAACATATTAGAAATAAAATAAGCATAAAACCAGAAAACGGAATAAGGGTGTTACTATTGGTGATGGGTTCATTAGCGGGCAGTCAGAGTGTGACTAGTCTTAGCACATAGGGAATTTTTAAATTTCATCCTTCCAGTAATGAATTAAATACAGTTAGGCTGATTATTCAATTGTAACTACTGGAGAGATTCTGGAAGCAACACTCCAGCTTTGTATGGAGCAGATCCTGAAGCCTTGGGGTCGGACCTTGATATTAGTTCTGTATGTTCTTTTGGAAAAAAATATCTGCTGTCAGGAATGGACTTTGGAAGCCCATGTTCTATAATTCAGACTTAGCAATGAAGTCTGGTTAAAACGAAATCCTACTCTTAAGTTCTGATATATCTCAAACAAACATAAAGCACAGTAAGGCTTAAACCATATACACACAGTAAATGCAGACCCCAATGGTAGAGTGCATATGACATTGTTAAAACACATGCAAATTTAAACCAATTTGCTTCCAGGGCTATTATTGATGTATCCTCATGCTTATTTCTACATTTTTTCCAAAGCTGGTATAAATCTAACATGGCTCAAATTTGTTATTATACTTTTTAGAAAGTTCATACATGACTAGTATTACCTACTGACATGATTATCTAATATATTTTATGAGGTTTGTAAACTTACAGTGCTGAGGGCAGACTGATTATGGCAGTTGTAGACTAGAATCTCTCTGTGGGGGAAGGCATATTTTACTGTGATTGATAGGATGGGCAGGAAATACTCTGCATGAGTTATTCTAATTGGCTAGGTTCTCCAGTCATTTAGAGTGGTATTGTATAGCATCTCATAACTGGAAATGCTATGGCATGCCCAAAAATATAGTAAAGAAGGTTCTTTTACCTGTGCTGCACCCTTGTTACTCCTTTATCCACCAGAGCCTTCCTGTTAGCCATCTGAAGAAGCCAGATTTCTTTGCGGGAGAAAAGTCGGATGCCAAATGCTTTCTCTAAAAGCTTTTCAGCTGCCAAGTATTCATGAATGTCCCACAGGAAAGCCTGCAAGCTTTCCTTGATGTCAACCACCTCTTGTCCTCTTGAAGTCATAAAGAGCCGGTATTGCTTCAGCAGTGCCAGAGCAATGCGGTAAAGGACCTTTTGCCCCTCCAAGAGATACACATCAAAGATGCGAATGACATAATTAAAGGGAAGATCGTCAAAGAGCCACACCAGCCACTCAGAGTACACCTCCAAGATGTCTGATGAACTTGCTATCAGCTGATGGGCAGCTGGGCAGTGCTTATTGGCTAAGTCCCCAAAGGTCATACAGGAGGCCTCATGAACTAGGAAGGACTGGTCTATGTAGGTGGTGTGGGGAGCCTTGGAGTAGAGGAGTCGGCAAGTCAACTCAAAGCAGTGGGCCTCGTCTTGGCTGTAATGGAGCAGCAGAGCAGTCACAGCTGGGAGCAAAGGACAGTAAGTAATCTCAGGGTACAGATTGAAAATGCAGATAAGTATTTTCTTCAAAGCCGTTATCCCTTCTGGAGTGAGGCAGTATTCAGGCATGATGCTTCCTTCCAGGAATTCAGGCAAGGGATCCAAACTTTCACTCTGGTTTCCAAATAACTTGCTGGCAACATCTTGGTAGACGAAGGCATCAGCAGTCATTAGCCGGCATGGTATATCTTGGATAATGTGCTGGTAAGCCTTTGCTCTCAGGGTATGGCTCCCAGCCCAACATCCTTCCCTTGCTAGTTTCTTTAGCTCTTTCCTAGACTTGCCAAGGAACTGCTCATGAGAGTCCTGATGATCATTCAGTTTGGGGATTTTGCTCTGGTCCACAAATACACTGTAGCCTAGGTAGGAAGCTGGATTACTATCCCCTATCCCAGCCTTGGCAATGATTGGCACAGGTTGTTTAATTGGATTAACTGTCTCTGTAGAATAAAGACATTACGTTGAGTGCAATTTATCTACTATCTGACAGCTTGCTTAATGCTGCTTGACAAGTATAGGGGGGGGGGGAACTCTGCATTTAAACTGATAAACAGTAATTTGCCATTTGCTCTTAAGCTTCCATT
The DNA here is from genome assembly GCF_001527695.2 of Protobothrops mucrosquamatus. Classification (NCBI taxonomy): domain Eukaryota; kingdom Metazoa; phylum Chordata; class Lepidosauria; order Squamata; family Viperidae; genus Protobothrops; species Protobothrops mucrosquamatus. The sequence goes on along the minus strand of NW_015386664.1, from coordinate 505,819 downwards.
TCATTCATTAGGTAGTTGGTTTTACCAATCAGAATACCTGTTAGAAATTGAAGCATAGCGCAATAAAATATTTTCACTATGGTAGGGTTAAATACTGAATATGATGCAATAATTTTTTAAAAAAGGGATTTATTTATCTAAAGAATAATCATTATATATTTCTCAAAATCGCTATAAAAGAATATTTTGTTATCCTGATATGGTATCAGTCAACACAGCAAATACCTGTGTCAAATACAAGATTGTCAAGATGCTTCAGAAGATGAAGCTTTCCATCCACAAATCTTTTAGTTTACAGTGAAAAAGTTCACTGTAACCTAGCTCTGGACTGCTCTGAGCACTGCAGAAATTCAGACTCTACAAGGACGGACAGAAGCACATGTTCTCTGAGAGAGAATGAAAGCAACAAAAGGTAAGACATTATTTTATAGCTATATTATCTAATAGGAAAAATTTGGTGCTATTAGGACTGCATAGCCCACATTGGAAATCCTTGTATCTTTTTGCATCGGTCCCTTGTCCTTCCCATTTCTTCTTTCTCTTCCTCCCCACCTACTCCCTTAGATGCTTCCTAGAGAAACAGAGGTGCTGTAACTTCACTCTGCAGTGCCTAAAAGAAATTAAAGAAGAGAGCCATGAAATATTGTTTTCTTTGAGTTAGGGGAAAAGGACAGGGTGTGCTAGGCACAGAGAAGGAGAAGAAAAGTGAAAAATGTCAGCAGAGAGAAAGGGGATGAAGGGAGAGGGATAATCTGGGAATGGAACATGCAAGGCAAATCTGTAATCTCCCATCTCCTGCAGATGTTGCCAGGTCCTTTACGTGACTCTGGCAGGGAGCTTAAACTCATTCTGAATTTGAAATCAGGATCTCCTGGGAAATGCTCTACGTGAGGCTTCCTTTGAAGATCACCAGGAAGCTACCACTGGTCCAGAATATATCAGTGTAGATAAGGCTAGGTGCTTCTAGGTTTGCCCATGCTATACTTTTGTAGTGTGATCTTGCACACCTTTTGTGTACAATTCAAGATATTGGTTATCACCTTTAAAGTCCTACAGAGCAGGAGCCCAGGTTATCGCTGGGATTGCTTCTCCCTAAGAGTATCTGCTTGTTGTATCAGATTGGATAGAGATAGACATGTTCCATGTCCTTTCTCTAAAATGTTGCCATGTAACAGGACCTTGGAAGTGTTCCTTTTCTGTGACTACCTTAATTATGGAATATCCTCCCGCTGCGACCTGGCAAGCTTCCATCCTTTTAGCTTTCCAGAAGGCGACCAAGACCTGGCTCAAGACTAGACACTGGGATAGACAGAGGGTGTCTTGGCATGGTTGTTGAAGGGTTTTATGGTTTTTTTTTAATGTTTCTGTAGTTTTATTATTATTGTAAGCTACCCAGAGTTGCCCTTGAAGATGCATGACCATACAAATCTTCAAAATAAACAAATAGTTAAATAAAATCCTGTCTTTAATGTACAGCAACTAGCAATGGGAATGGACTGTTCCCATGCAATAATCAACCATCACAGCGACATTTTTGGAGAAACTCTGCCGACATGGTTGCAACAACCTGTAAAAATATTCTTCAGATCTAAGAAAGAAGCAAAACATTAGGAAGAGACTCAGACTGGCTCCCTGGGGGTATAGAAGGGAGGGAGGGAAAATCCACTCTGGCTTTCAGGATTCTGTTGCTGCAGCCAGTCTCAATAAACATGGACTTTTGGAGTTGTTTTCCTGGTCTGGCCTACCTCGAATGCTGACTCTGATAATGCAAGCCAGTCCAGGTTCCAGAGACAGGCTTCTCAAAAGGTACTTGCAGCATGGGAGAAATCAAGCAGGCCAGGCTAATCATTTTCATTTTTCTTAGGAATGCTCAGGGAGCAGCCAGGCAGGCAGATGATGATCCTGTCTTGAGCCAAAATATACCATGTCCCCTATTCTGCATGCTGAACAAAATATCCAAAAGTAACTGTTGATTCCTCAAGATAGACTTTGGGGCTTCTTGCAATAGAAAATATAGGGTGGAAATTTGACTAAATCTTATAAATATAATGAACAAAGGTAGTGTTGATCACATTAGTTTTCATCTCTGAGTAACCTTACATTTTGATTTGTTGGGAGGGGGGGAAGGAGACTTGGTACAATAAGATATGAGATATGCAACATATCTCAAAATCTACAGTTTTCTGTTTCAGCTTTTCAAATATTCTTGGATTTCTTTAGTTTTTATGACCCAATCTCCCTTTCTCAGAATGTACATGAACAATGGCTGTCTTTTAGATGGGGGCAGTAAACATTTTATTTTATTTCACAGAATAATTTTTTCTGTTTCTTATTAAAAATGCGGCCATAGTTCTGCTCGATCCAGCTGAATGATGTGGCCATGTTGTAATTTATCTTGATTTTCTTGAAGTGCAGCTAGAACACAACCACTATCTCCACCAATAATAGCATATATACCATAGATGTCCTTGCCTTTTGCACTGTTTATGGAAGTAAGCTGCCCCTCAAATGAACATTGTTCCAGCTCGGTCTCTCATGTTGTATACGTGACCCGATAGAGATGGAGAAGAAAACAGAGTATAACCAAAATAAAATAATGAAGTTTGTAATAATTGGGTAACACTAATTCTTTCCATCTCTAAAAGAAGTTGAAAATACAGTTGATAACAGATACTACACATTATTTAAAGGTGAAACTAAAAGTTTGTGGATGTGATATTAGTTTGATTTGCAAGGCCCTGGAACTGGGTGGACATTCTTTGTTGTGAATGAGGATGAAGGGTTCTGTAACTGGAACAAAAAGGAATTGTTTAGCCTAACTATTGCTATCTCGCTTCTTTAATCAGCATTTGCATCAGCGTGGGAAACATGTACATGGATGGGATGTACTGAAGGAGGGAATAAGGGAGTGTACAGGAATGATTAATGTCTTCCTTACAATGTAATGACCATGTTGTCTGATTTTCATTGGCTAACAAAGTTTATAAAGCAATGCTACTAACTTTCCAAGGTGTGGCACTTCTGAACACAATTGTTGCCAGAGTTCAGATTGTGTTCCTACCCAGGACTTATTTCGATCGAAAATAAAGTGCTGTACCTTTAAGAAGCCTCTGCTTCAGTTTTCATGATTGGATTTTTTTATAATTTCTCAAGTTTTGCCAAGGGCCGATAACCTTACAGGGGTTTAGTCTAGTGGTGGGATTCAGCCAGTTCTCACCACTTCAGCAGAACCGGTAGCTAATTTTTTGTTACCCAAGCCCAGAATAGACTTCTGGAAGCGGCATCCACACAGAGAACTGGTTTTCATATATCTGAATCCCACCACTGGTTTAGTCTTATAAGTTTCCATTTGCTGGGTATTCAAATCTATTTTCCCAGACTTCTTCATAAAAGCTACCCATGAAGTGATGCAAATGTTTAGTATTCATTTAACACCTGTGCTTTAGCCATTTATAGCATTGTTACATTACTGTTGTACTGCAGAGGAGGAAAACTACCAAAATAGAAACGCCAGTACAGAGCTATTAGTGTCAGCTATACAAACACAGGGCTGGGGGTGGGGGGGTGGGAAAAGGAAAAGATGAGCAAATAACAATCAAGTGAAAAGTATCTGCTCAGGATAGATAACTATGTAGTGAATGTATAGGACTTGCTGATGGACCTATTATGGCAGTTGCGCATTAAGTGTCATCTGCTGCTAATGTTCCTGAGAGTTGGGAATCTATTTTGAATCCTGTAATGTAATATCCATCAGATTTCATGAAAATAATATAGTCCAGCTGGTGGAGAAGGCGGAGTATAGTTTAGAATCATGGAAAAAAAGAAAAAAAATCAGAAAACTATGAACTGGCTGAAAGTGAAACTTCCTGCAGTGCAGAGTGGTACAATGCACATATTTTGAAATTTGATGTATATAATTGAAGCCATCATTACAAGATAATGTGAATCTTCCAGATGATTTTTACATTTGATTCTCACTTGCTACTCTTCATTTTCAACACTCAGCCAGAGCAGCTGACATCCGTGAATGCCTTCTATTTCTGTGGATTCTCTGCAGCACAACTTAATAATGCAAGAGTGTTATAACATGTGTTAACAGAATGCTAAGTGTTAGCAAGATGAATCTGCCGTTATTATTAACAATTCTGGGGAAACAGTTTCTGAACTTGATTCATTCCAATCTTCAGTGCCAATACCACTCATGCCAGAAAAAAAAGAACTAAACTCTGCTCCAAGAAAATGGAAAGCAATGGACTTCGAAAAGCAGCAGAAAAGGGCAAGGGAGGTTGGTACCTAAAAGAGCAAGGTAGAGGCCTGGGGTACTGAAGATTGATATAGAAATTTTTAAGAACAAACAGCTGCTACACAGGATAGGAAAATATCTTATCCAGAATCCTAGAGCAAAGCAGATTGGAGAGGATGTCAGCAGCCTTGGTATGGGGTGGGTATGTAAATTGTGCCAGGGAAGAACCACTGTAGCATTAGACCATCATAACATGCACTTATTTGATCACCTGAACCTTTTGAAAGACTAAACCAAACATCCCTGCATTAAAACAAACAAAAAGGCTTTATGGTATGCTGGTGGCATATTCAGTTCCTCAGCTATCATTGTGCTCCCCCTGGAGGAAAACCTGGGCCATTGTTAGAAAGTGTTGTTTAGCTGTGACCTCTTTAAAAATGTAGGCTACAGGGCAAGTATGTGAGTCCCTTTGAGCCTGCACTGACTCCTGGCAATTGCCTGGATAAGTCCCTGTAGTTTTCTTGGTAACAAGATAAGAACTGCTATTTATTCATTTGCTCAAATAACATTACATTCTGCAATTTCTGCACTTCTGTGTATTGGATTTGTTGATTCTAACCGTGTTAGGTTAGCTGGCTCATACTAAATATGCAATAAACTTCAGAAAGAGAGACCAGGTCAGGAATGAATAATTGCTGAGTTCTTTACTTTCCAAAGTTCTTTGTGACCCCATTTGGCTGACAAACCTTGTACATTGTGAAATATATTGGAAAGGAAAGTTTCTGGCATTGCCTATATCCTACGTGTGTCTAACATCTCTCATAAATAAAAAAAAATTCTCTCATAAATAAAAAAATTAAATAAAATCTCTCGGAATATTCAATCACATTAATTAGTTTATCACAGCACAGCCAACACATGCACCTCCAGGCCTTGTAGAAGTTCACTGTCCATCATCCCTTACAATAATATTGGGCATGGTACCTGAATCTCCTGGGAATGCTGCTCCAGCAATATCTAGAAGTCTAAGTACTATTGCTATATAATAGCAATAGTACTTAGACTTATATACCGCTTCACATTGCTTTACAGCCCTCTCTAAGCAGTTTACAGAATCAGCATATTTTCCCCAACAATCTGGGCCCTCATTTTACCAACCTCGGAAGGGTGGAAGGCTGAGTCAACCTTGAGCCTGGTGAGATTTGAACTGCTGAACTGCTGGCAATCGGCAGTCAGCAGAATTAGCGTACAATACTGCATTCTAGTCACTACACCACGGTGCATACAAAAGCGTTCATGGATTAGAAGTCCTCTTCCTCAAAAGCCCAAAACCTTCTTACAAAATGTATTAGGATGGGTTTGGGGTTGGCCAAAAAGACTCCATCTCTATATTTTTTAAATAAAGTGTTTCTTTGGTAGAGATAGCAGTTGAGTAACTGTGAGAGGGATCTTGGAGTTCTAGTGGACAATCACTTAAAAATGAGTCAGCAGTGTGCGACAGCAGCCAAAAAAGCTAATACAATCCTTGGTTGTATAAACGGAGGCACAATCAAAATCACGTGAAGTATTAGTACCGTTTTATAAAGCCTTAGTAAGGCCACACCTGGAATACTGCATCCAATTTTGATACTATATTACAAAAAAGATGTTGACACTTCGGAAAAAGTGCAAAGAAGAGCAACTAAGATGATTAAAGGACTGGAAACAAAAACATATGAAGAACAGTTGCAAGAATTGGGTATGACTAGTCTAGACAAAAGAAGGACTAGGGGGTGACATGATATCGTGTTTCCCCGAAAATAAGACCTAGCTTTATTTTTGGGGGTGGGCCGAAAATAAGCCTTACCCCCAAAATAAACCTTAGTTTTGGCGCAAGATGCATATCTAAAAATCAAGCTAGGATAGCGGTGTGGGGGTGGAGCTTACCATTGCAGCCAGGCCTCCCATGGATCGACACTTGCCTCGCAGGAAGGAGCAGGAAGGAGCAGCTTCATTCTACAGCTGAGAATGGAGCTTGGCCTGCAGAGGCCTTTCTGGAAGGCCTGTGTAGCCGAGAACCAAGCTATGGATTCCATAGCTCGGTGCTCAGCTGCAGTATTCCAGATGTGGCCTTACTAAGGCTTTATAAAGCGGTACTAATACTTCATGTGATTTTGATTCTGTGCCTCTGTTTATACAACCAAGGACTGTATTAGCTTTTTGGGCTAATGAAACTGCTCCTTCAGCACAGAAGAAATGGCCCGGCTGGGCAAGGCTATCGGTGTCGCTGCTACAAAGTGAGTGGAAAAGACACACACACCCGAAAATAAGACCTGGTGCCTCTTTTGGTGGCAAAAAAAAAAAAGAACAGGTCTTATTTTCGGGAAACATGGTAGCAGTGTTCCAGTATTTGAGGGGCTGCCACAAACAAGAGGGGGTCAACTTATTTTTCAAAGCACCAGAGGGCAGGACAAGAAACAATGGATGGAAATTAATCCAGGAGAGAAGCAATCTGGAATTAAGCAGAAACTTCCTAACAGTGACGAGAATTAACCAGTGGAACAGTTTGTCTTCAGAAGTGGTGGGTGCTCCATCACTGGAGGCTTTAAGAAGAGAATAGACAACCACTTTTCTGGTATAGGGTCTCCTGCTTGAGCAGGGGGTTGGACTAGAACACCTCCAAGGTCTCTTCCAGCTCTATTCTAATTGATTGAGTATACAATAGCAACTCCTCTCAAGATCTGACTGTGAGCAATTTATAACTATTATTGTATTTCATTGGTTAAGAAGAAATAAAGACTGGGCAGAGATGACTCAACTTTTATCCCATTAAATGAGGAGAAAGAATGAAAGGGGCTGGTATTTATAAAGCAAAAAGGCTGTCTGCTCTTAGAAGGGAGAAAAGGAGAGTGTTAATTTTGAGTGCCATGATGCTCAAACTTCTACTGAATTTGGCCCCACTTAGCTCATGAGACAACAAAAATAAGAGCTTCCTCTCTACACTTGAAAACAAGATTTCCTCCTATTCTAGTGTATCTGCAACATTCCAGTGAGGCCATTCTGTGTTGAATAGACTGGCTGCAACACATCTTTGTGTTCTATTTGATTCAACCCAGGTTTGGGGGAAAAACTTCAGATTCCGTATTACTGGCCTACTACATTATCAGAATTTGCTGGTACAACACATTCCTTAGGGCTTGCCATAAGAGCATCAAAGCTTTTAGGCTTCATAGAAAATAGAGATTAGCTGAATGCTTCCTATGAGTTCAGCATAATACTAAATAGGCTTGGGATCTCTGGAGAATGAAGACAAAGTAGGGAAGCCTAGACTGGATTGAATATCTTGATATTGATTGGTAATACATTTAATAAATAAATAAATCCTGGGAACTTTCCTATTATATTGAGCCTGCATATATGTTGAACTCAGTGGCTAGAAAGACTGGATATAAAGTGAAATAATAATAACCTCATCTCACAGGAACACTAACAGTTTCTAGTAAAGGAAAATGGGCCCTACTGACATTCTTGAAGCTTGACCCCACTTGGAAGTGGGCCACTTCCATATAATAAGGGATGAGGAATGGTGAATAAACATTTAGGCAGAAGAAACATGAAATTCTAAAAATACCAGCAACAATATACAGGTAATCCTCAACTTTCAACCACAATTGAGCCCAACATTTCTATTGCTAAGTGAGACAGTTGTTAAGTGAGTTTTGCCACATTTTATAACTTTGCTTGTTAAGTGAATCACTGCAGTTATTAAGATAGTAACATGGCCATTAAGTGAATCTGACTTCCCCATTGACTTTGCTTGGCAGAAGGTCACAAAAGATGATCACATGATCCCAGGACACTGAAACCATCATAAATATGAGTCAGTTGCCAAGAATATGAATTTTGATCACGTGACCGTGGGGTGTAAGGGTGAAAAACAGTCATAAGTCACTTTTTCCAGTGCTGTTGTAACATCGAACGGTCACTAAATGAACTGTTTTAAGTTGAGGATTACCTGTACAATATAGTGAACTAGCTCTGGCTATACTGATGTGCCTGAGGTTAAACATTGAAAGTTTAATGGAGATTATATTCAAAACAATATCTGCATGTAATGCAAAGTATCAATCTGATTTTGCAACCAAATAAGATTATTTACCATACTTTTTTTTACTTCTAAAAAAAGTTAACATAGCTGTAATGGAAAACTAGGATAAATCTATATTTTTTCCAAATTTAGATTTACTGTTCATGTTGTACCAAACATGGTAATGATTTTTTTTGCTTATGGCAAGTTAAAAAAAGCATGGATATTATTGGACAACAAATAGTGTGGCTCCATTTCATCAGAATTCAGTGGTAGAGAAACAATGTGGTATAGCCCAGTATATTAAGCCCAGTGTATGACAATCATTATAGGAATTAGCTACATCTTTCTTCTTTCAACCAGCTGCAGAGATATCCATCATCAATATTATTTCCTAAACATTTGTTTAGACTAGGTGTGTTCAGTCATTTGGCTTGCCTGGGCCACATTGAGTGAAGAGGAATTGTTTTGGGCCACATCTAAAATATGTAATATAAATAAATATGAATAACAAACTTTCTTTTTTATAGCTTTATTAGTTTTATGGGACCACATTACTAGCTATCCAGGGTTGCATGCGGCCCATGGCCCATGGGCTCGACATGCCTGGTTTAAACCCTTTCTAAAACCCTGCTTTACAGTTCTCATTTGTCAGCACAATATTATAAGGTTAAAAAAAACTGAGTTTTTTGCTTTATGATAGCAATAGCAATAGAACTTAGAATTATATACTGCTTCACAGTGCTCTACAGCCCTCTCTAAGTGGTTTACAGAATCAGCATATTGCCCCCAACAATCTGGGTCCTCATTTTACTGATCTCGGAAGGATGGAAGGCCAAGTCAACCTTGAGCTGATAAGAATTGAACTGCCAAACTGCTGGCAGGGGGCAGTCAGCAGAATTAGCCTGCAGTATTGCATTCTAACCACTGCGCCACCACGGTTCTTATGATTTGGGCTATTCCACACATTGTTAATGCTTTACTTGCATACAAAAGAAAGTATTGATAAATACACTGCAAGCATGCAAGCATACAGGAAACTAGTATTGTGCTTCAAGTCACATCCTTTTCTAAAATTGCAAAATGTTCTGGGGTGCTCCGTTCTTGGCACAACATTTGGGAGAAGCATGCCACCTCTTGACTAAAGCTTCTACCATCTAGGCAGGTGAAGCAGAGATATAACTGTTGCCCCAGTAGCTCTGAAAACCTGAGTTTCCCTCAGCCAATGCAAAAATACCCGCAGTAAGCAGAATCCAATGTGTCTTGTCATGCCATAGCTCATTCTAAGTGAATAGACTGCCAGTCAGGCTCTCAAGCCACACAAATAGGTACAGACGTATAAGATCTGGATGGACACCCCCTTCCCGCTCCCCCTCTCCTTCCTCACTTGGTTGCTTTAATATTTGCTCCTTGAAAATGATCATTTAAGCTGCCTTATTTACCTTGTGTGGTAGCCAAGTTGCTGTCCTTTAGGATATCCATCCTGGAATTTGTGTGTTTTTCCCAAAAGTGCAATTTGTCAAAGTCCCCTCAGTGGGGCTGATATACTTCATCTCTTGTCCTTGCTTGAAGGATCTGCACAAAGCTCTGCTGCTGTGCTTAATTTATTGGACCTGAGCCTCCTTTACAGGTAAGACCTCCCCAAGGAGATTCTTATTTGCTGTAAACAGTGGTAAAATGTTCCCCCACCTACCCACTTGTCTCTGTTTACTGTATGCCTCTCTGACGGGCAAGATCTACATAAGCAAGATAGTGATCAGAGTATCAACAAGACCATTAAAAGGGATCGTTTACTTTCGGAAGGGTAAACTTTATCTTCCCGACTTCCCTTGCAACACTGCTAAAAAACAAGAGAGAAAGAGTTCCATGTGTATCAGAAAAGCAAAACATGGTACATGGAAGATGGAGCAGCGGGGGTGTGGTCCCCTTAGGAGGCTCTTAATTTCTGCCCTTCTGATGATTAAATGTCCTTGAACTGATGGAACATAAAACACAGAAGTTGACTTTCAAACTGCTTCTTACTGGTTCCTTTGTTTCTGCTTGAAGGTAAAAATAGAATCAGGTGAACAGTAAATTTCACATTTCTAAATGGCTATGAGATTTGGTGTCTATGAAAACAAAGGTGCTATAAATGTATTTCAGGGCTAGTCTGGGAAGGGCTTTGGATTAATCGGTCACATGTTTAAAATGTAATGTTGAGTAGATGTATCTCAGTCGTCATCAATAAGCACGTGGCTTTAATTTGTAGTCTTAGTTGTATCGGAAAGCAAGCACTAAAATGACATTGGTATTATATGGGAAAGCAAAAGCAACTTAATGCCACTTTAATTCATGATATGATTTTTTTTTCCTTCAGTTGCAGTTGCCCAAAGTCCTTCTAAGTCCTGGAAAACTACATTCATTTTCAGTGCCCATTTCTCAATAGAGGCAGTTAAAGTGAACTTTGGGGAGATGGTCATCCAGCCTGAGCTTCAAAGAAAGGCTCAATTTTGGACCTCAGCTAACTGGATTTTTTTTTTTTAATATTAAAATTACGTCTTCATTCTTCCTCTGATACAATTTTTAGTTATAGATAGGAACCTTAAAAACTGGAAATGTCCAGAACCTCTTTAGATTTCTGAGCGTTATCTGTGTCTGCATAATGAAGTTGGAAAATTCCTTTCCATAGTATAAGAATCCTTTGCATTGAGTTTGATTCCTCATAACTTCATGGACATATAGTCTCCACAGACACTTTCAGTTCTTTGGTCTATTGATTGCTGACTGTGGCATTGGGAATCATAAAAACCTTTATCATTTATAAAAATATAAGTTGGCCTAATTAAGACTTTGGCCTGTCCAGCCTTCTTTTCTGACAGGGTCTAGGTAGGATAATTCGCCATGGTCAGCTTGGCCGCAGGACAACTCCACACAGCCAACTCGCCACAAGCGGTCGCAGGGAGAGCCATGCAGGTGAGTGAGTGAGTGGGTGGGCAGAGCACAGAGCAGCGGTGTCGACCTTCCCATTTTCACAGCCCCCAAATTTTCTAATCCTCCTTTAAAGTTACCCAAAACCATCACTATATTTTCAATGGGAAAATCACACAATTCAGCTATGCTCCAAATTTTTTTTTTATTGTTGTGATTTTTTTTCTGCTATTCAATTCTAAATAATACTAGCTTTTTAAAATTAAGGTTATTGTATCTTGGCTGCAAAAATTTGGATGATGAATAGATGGCAGCAAAGACTTTTCTGTAACTTTGCCCATGATCCCAAACTAGAATTTCTGTACAAAGAGAGATAAGTTGCAAATATTGTTTTCCTTTGTTTCTCAACCCTCCCCCCGCTTTTTGTTCTGGTTGCATATTCTCAACATGCAGCAATATGGAGGATTGTTTCCAATATTCTACTAGATGAATTGGAGCAGGCCAACTGGAGATGTATAAAAGGAACTAATTAAAGAACTCTGAGCAAGGGATCATTCTTTCATGAGATCTTAATGGGGAGGAAATTAAAAATGCAAAAGGCCCCATTCCCTCCAGATGAGCAACGTAGTTGAATATAATGAATGTTTCATGATTACTTCATGTCAGATGTGTACTGTAAAGAGGAGAACTGAGCTCAGCATCTTTTAAATCCCATTTGCTAGAGTTCAGTACAGTGAAGAGAGAGCAAGAAATTGCATGGCACAATGGGTTGCAGCCAAACCCTATTCCTGGCGAGAGGATGGATGCTACCTTCTCATTTAACCAAAATTCTACCATGCTCAGATGGCTTTTGGTATGAAAGGCATCAATAGACTGTACTCTTGAGATTTAAAAGAATCAAATTGAACCAAATTTAGGGAAGCATTTAAATTGGGGATTTCCAGGAAATAATTGATGCTCCTGGCACCACATTAGCTTTGAACCATTATGTTATACCATATCAGTAATGACTTGGCTGTGCAGAGGGTATCAGTTAATGAATGAATTTTACAGTACTTGGCAAGAAACAAATATGAATTTCATCAAAATTCAGTAGTGGGTAGTAAACATAGTATGGCCCATATATTAAGCCTGTATGTCATTCATTGTTTGAATTGGATGCATCTTTATTTTCCCAACCATCTACACACGTAACCATCATCCATATTATTTATTATATAATATTTCTTCTCAGACAAGGTCGCTTATGCAATGAACAGAACTTCTACTATGAAATATCACTGAACAGAATAAGGAGTATCAAAAACAGATGACCATTAACTTTATTGATTTAAAAAAGCATTTGACTCTGTCAATAGAATCTCTGAAATAGTGACAGAATGTAGAATGCATTTTGCTAGATATGTGCTCCACATGAGTAAGCAACATCCAGCAAAGACCACAATCAATTGGATAGTACCATGTGGTCAGAAAAAAGAGGAAGGCCAAAGGAATCCTGGTGCCAAACATTTCAGGAAGACCTGAAAAACATCAGTCTTAAATGGAAGGATGCGGGACACTGTAGCTGCAGACCAAGAACTGTAGAATATGCTTGTAGCCTAATGTACTTAGCACAGGATGTGAATATTTATTTAGAATCTTTCTGAAATTGTAAAATCCTTTACCCTTATTTATCAGTACAATATTACTATAAGGTAAAAAAAGGGCAAAGGTTTTTTTTTGATTGAGGATATTCCACATATTATGTTAATACTTTGCCTGCATCCCCCCCAAAAATATTGAGAAACACACTGACACCATACAATGGTTGGATTTGATATAACATATCCATTCATTGCCCACCCTCACTCTGCGGGTATTTGTCTGACGAATTTTGTCAGCGTCTTTGAATTGTCTTTTCTAATATTATAGATGTTAGGGAGCTCCATTCAAGGCTTTGAGAGATGCAACTTATGTCTTCATTACAATTTCCTATTACCTATACAGGCACAGTTGACAGATGTCTTTCCATATCAACTCTTTAAAGCCAACCCAACAAACTGCACTAAACAGAACCTCTAAATTTCCTTGCCAGAGTTCTACTGAGACAGATATTTTCCAGAAGAATTATTTTGGCGATGACATCTTGTCAGTAGAAATTTTCTGGCTGGCTCCTACATTAAAGTCTTTCTAGTACCAAATAAATACATTTTGATTTTCCCTGACAATTAAATATATGATAGTCCTTGTGGATACTCTATTTTTTTATGCGGCATTGTTTTTCATCTCTTCTGCTGGTTTTATCTTTCTTTATAAATGTAACTTTTGACATTATTTATTGTTCTAAATATATACAGTATGGTAGAGTTTGTGTGTCTATTTGTACACAACCATGTGTATCAACATTGTCTGAATAAAAAGTCTAATTTTTAGAATCTTAAAGACAAATATTTAATTTACTGCTTTTCAATTTGTGAAGGACGCTTTTCTGAGGAGCTACCAGGAATCCTGCAGTCAGAATGTGCAATATGAATTTCAGAGAGGCACGAAAGATAAACTGTTCAGTTTGCCATTGAACACAGACTTCCTTTTAAGAACACCACTAGTTCTCTTAAATTGTTGATATATTACTTTTAAGGACAAAGAAACCCAATTATATCTTTTTAATAGTAATTTTATTAAAATTATAATTTAAATAATAAAATAAGAATATAAACTGTAAAAAAGTATAAAAGAAAAAATAGAAGGTGCAGAAATGAAAAAGTAAATAGAAAAGACAAAAAAAGAATATAGTAAAGAAAAAGAAAAGGAATAGATAAATTACTTCATTACAGGACAATATTGATCTTTATTTCTTTCAAATAATGTACTAGAACCTAATTTCTATTCATTTTTTTGTCCCCCCTCACAAATTTCTTCAAAGCTTTAACAAGCCACTTTTATAAACGCAAGATAGGAAAATCATCCAGTTCACTGTAACACAGTGGTTCTCAACCTTTTTAATGCCGCAACCCCAACCGGTCGTAAGTCGAGAACTAAACCGGTCGTAGGTCGAGGACTAAACCGGTCGTAAGTCGAGGACTAAACCGGTCGTAAGTCGAGGACTACCCAACCGGTTGTAAGTCGAGGACTTTCCCTGCCCGGGAGCACTGCGCATGCGTGGTTCTGCCCCCTGCGCCGGCCGAGGCGTAGCTGGCAAGTGGCAGAGATGGAGCAGGCCGACCACCAGCTGGTCCAGCCCAAGGGAGGTAAGGCACCCGCCGGAAAAGGGGAAAAAATGGCAGACAAAAAAATGGCGGACAGCCTTGCTTGGCGACCCCCATGAAATGGTCGATCGACCCCAAATGGGGTCCCGACCCACAGGTTGAGAACCACTGCTGTAACAGAATGTATGGTTGGTCCTGGGAAACAAAGGGAAAAAATGCTGCCTGGGAAACAATGAGAGAAAAGAGGCAGGAGCCCACAGTGGCTCAACATTCAGAGAAAAAAACAACCAGTAGGAAACAGTCGTAAGCAGTTAAAAGTAGCAAACTACAAGATTCTGTTAATGTAGCCTTATAATAAAACAGAATTAGTTCTTCTAGTTATATTCCCAGCCTGGGTTACTTGGAAGGGCTGACAGTAATTTGTATATCCTCTTTTAATTATTAAGACATCAGCTGGTTTCTTTTGTATGCATAGTGTAGCATCTTTTTCCATATCATTCTTGTAACCTGTCATTTCTAAATCCACTTTCAGATCAGCTGCAGTCTGTCAGCCCACCCAGGGAAACCAGACAAAAGAGAAGACTAGATGAGCTAATTCTACTTTATTGTAAGAGCACATTAACAGAATCTTGCACTTTGACTTCAAAGCCAAACTATTCTCTTAAAGAATAGTTTACTTTCAGACTTTTGTGCGACCTTTTTGGTATGTTCAAGAAGAACTGATTGCTGAAGAAGGTGAAAGGGTCTTTAATAGAAATGTTACTAGAGGCCATGCCTAACATTATCCATTTAATGCCTAACAGGAAGGCCTGGAGGAACGTTGTCCATGGGGTCGCGATGGGTCGGACACGACTTCGCAACTAACAACAATAATCCATTTAATTATTAAACTTTGAACTTCCCCAATGAATGTTCTGAGGACCATTGATTGGGTTTAGAATGTGTGGCACTCTGAACAGTATATTAACAGATTTACTGTTTGAAAAGATACAACTGTATTCCTTTCTTTTTAACTTGTGCATTGAAAAGACTTCTGGTAAGCATTATTTTAAACAAGAAAATGTGCTTTTGAATATACTGAGCAAGTGAAGACAACAGAAAATTCTTATCTATCCTATGTAACCCTTCCCCCATTCCCAAAAGATTTTTAGGTCAAGATTGAACAACATATCATCATGGTTCTAGATCAAGGGTGTCAAGGTGCTGGCCCACGGGCCAGATGCATCACAGCGAAATTGTGCCCACCCCAGTGCCGGCAATGGAAAGAAAGTCACGATATGTCGTGACACGTCACGAGACATTGCGAGTTTGATACCCGTTCTAGATAATTGTGAAGTTACCTCAGCTAACTAAACAACCCTTTCTTACATAGGTATCTTATATGTCGTAGTCCTTGACTTACGACCACAATTGAGCCCCAAATTTCTATTAAGTGAGACATTTGTTAAGTAAGGTTTTGCCCCATTTTATGACCTTTCTTGCCTCAGTTATTAAGCGAATCACTGCAGTGGATAAGTTAGTAACATGATTGTTAAGTGAATCTGGTTTCCCCACTGACTTTGCTTGTCAGAAAGTTGCAAAAGCTGATCACATGACCCCGGGACACAGCAACAGTCATAAGTATGAGCCAGTTGCCAAGCGTCTGAATTTTGATCACGTGACCATGAGGATGCTGCAAAGGTTGTAACTGTGAAAAACGGTCATGTCATTTTTTCCAGTGCTGTTGTAACTCTGAATGGTTACTAAATGAACTGCTCTAAGTCGAGGACTACCTGTACCTAAGGAAAAAAGAGTATACCACTATCTCCTCACCAATCTTTCAGGATGCCAGTATAATAGAGAAAGCCTAATAGTGTTGAGCAGAGATCTATGCCTCCTGCTTTAGAATTGCTTTCTGATGGGCGGCATTGCATGCTGTGTATCATCGGATATAATAATGATAATAATAATAATGATGATAATGATGATGATGGCATTGTTACATTAGCCAGGAGACCATAATGCTATAGCAATGTAGTAGTTTGGTTGTCAAGTTACCAGCATTGTTGTAGGAAATGCTCGCACACTTCTTACAGTGTGCCACAGGAGGGTGAGCTGACTTCGCACCAAACAAAAAGGCAAGTTGCTCCTCCTGCAGCATCATCCAAGGCTCCCTCTCTCCCTGGAACTGCCTCACAAACAGGCACTGCAACTGGGAAGATTCAGAGCTGGCAGGAATCTGACTGCCTGCACAGAGCACCAACTTGTCTCCCCATCAAAGTGGTACCTCTTTATTTACTCACAGAGAACATGCTTTCAAATTGCTAGGTGCTCAGAAACTGAGGTGTGTGATGGGAGCTCAACTGGGCACAGGACTTGAACTGCTGGAGAAAGACCATCTCCAACGTCATTAAGCCATGCCTCTAATGGGATGCCATTCATTTCTAAGGACAAAGTGATAATAGAAAGAAACTGTGTTTTACTATTATAATTTCAATGGTCCAGGATTTCTAGGTATTGTATCAATATTATTTATGGCTATTTTAAAGCACTTGGGTCAATATGACGTGGAGACAGACTATGCCTTTATTTCAGTGGTACTCAACCAGTTGTTTTCATAGCTCCTCATGTTTCTTATGGGCTTTCATATCCATGGCTCCTTTCATTACCTATAGTGAGCATTAAGTTTCAGTACATATCCTTGCCTTGTCACCAAACCTTATGGCTCAGATTTGGGCCCTACAAAGCCATGTGCAGAGGGAAGAGTTAGGAAAAAAAGGTTCGACCTTGGAGAAAAATGCTGTTGGGTTTTTTTTGAGATGGGCAGTTCAGCCACTGAATGCCTCATCATCTGTCCCATGATTCCGATGCAAAATTTGGCTTCCAGGCAGATAAGAAAAAAAAAACTTTTTGGACATTTTGAAAGCCAATGAATTGTTAAGGCACAACCTTTGTGTTTGAGTAGTACCTTATCAGCAATATGAAACGCGGCTCCAAATTATCTAAATTCTTATAAGGACCGGAATTTACAAACGTTATCATGTTTGTGAGCAACGCAAGCTCCACCTTTTTGCATTCCCCTTCCCCCATTTGGTTTTGCAAAAAGGAAACGTCTCCTTCAGTCAGGGATCCCCGTCCAGGATGCAGATTACGATTCCTTCGTGGGGAAAGCACAAGTTGAGAGACCAGATTTCTAACCCCGAGCCTCGAAAGTCTAAATGGCCACACGCTTTTCTCTCCGACTCAATCCAGTTCCATCTCGAAGATGCCTTCGCCAATCATCCGAAGGGGGCGCTGTCATAAATTGAGCCTCGGCACGCCTCGTAGTCAGGTGATCGGAGCCGGAAGAGTTCCCGGCCGAGCAGATAGTAGACTTCAGGAAGCCTGCGGTTGCCGGCTGCCGCGATGGCTGCGGAGCCTTGGTGAGTGACGGAGGGCGCGGAGGGCCATTTGGGCAGGCTGGTGGCGAGTCCCAGCAGGCAGAATAAGCAAAGTCGGGGGAGACAGGCGGTCTTCGGCTTGGGCCTGAGGGCAGCCCACGAAGGACGGCCCCCCTTGCTGCTCCTCCTCTTCGGCATTGCGCATGCTCCCTGCTTCTCCCCTTTGCCGCTAAAAGTGCCTGGCGAACGAGGGGCGGAGGAGGGGGCGAGATGAAATGCGCACCTTTTCCTGGAAGGCATTGATCTCAATCTCTGCAATTTTAAGAGGAGTTGGACTCCAACTCCCAGAACTCCCAGCCAGTTGAAGTACATCCCTTTGAAAGAGGACGAGGTTGAAAAACATTGCTATAACACATGACTCGCATTCCTTCCTCCACCTCCGTGTTCTGCTCTTCCTCTTCGGTTTAATAAATGGGAGAATTTCTACAGGCAGTGAAATTGAGTCTTCTGTATTATTTTGGTGTAGTAGAAGAAATTAAACATGCTTGCTTTGAGGACCAAAATTGGATGTGGTAGCATGTTTTTGGACTAACGGTTTTTATTAAATTTTATATGTGTTTATGCCTTTTATAAAAATGGTTAGTTCAAAAGGTGCTACTAGCTTTCTGATTTTGGGATATCACAGCTCACATACACAGCTTTCCTCCAACAATGTCTATTTTAGAACAAAGTTTGCTATGACACATTAAGCATCTAAAATATGTCTGCTATATATTATGTTTGAATTAGAGTCTGCAACATTTATTTCCTAAAACATATACTGTTTTTACTACTTTTAACATAGTTAAAATGTTCAAGAACATTTGAAAATTAAAAGATAAAGTCTTTGCCATTTTTCACAAAGCACATTTCTTACCTATGCATTGCATGAACTATCCCCATGGTCCATTTTAAAGCTCTAGTGGCTGAGTTAATATACATAATGACAGAATTACAGTGTTCAGTAATGTATTTTACTAAATCATATAATGTGTAATGTAATTATTGATCCTCCAGACTTTGGGGAAATATTCAGGGAACATTGGGGCTATATGGCCACTGCCTTGTGGAAATTATCTACAATAAGAATCTCATGCCTGCTATCAAGCAAAGAGGTCGTAATATTATGGTTAAGAGATGTTTTGCTGTCTCAGAACCTGGATGCTGTTGCTGAAAGAATACTTTTTGTTTCATGTCAGATAATTCTACAGGGTACCGTATATCCCACAACTTAATCTGAAATTTAACATAAATGGTGACACACACCCCCCCAATACAGATAGTCTGCAAAAAAATGGATGATGAAGAATAAGTTAAATTCTTTGGAGTGGCCACATTAAAGTGGTATCAAATATGAGTGGCCACATCAAATATGGTAAAATATAAAAGAGCAGTTCATGCAGGAAAACCTGATTTATTAAATTTGTATGCTGCCCATCTCACTGTCAGGTGATTCTTGACAAAACTTTCAAAAAGCTTCACCATGGAGCAATGTGCCAAAATTCCTACAGGAAAAAGAGATCACAGGAAGTGTTTGATTGCAGTTATTGCAGCTAAAGGTAATATAATGGCTTAGTGCAGGGGTGGCGAATCTATGGCACGTGTGCCAGAAGCGGCACTCAGAGCCCTCTCTGTGGGCATGCGCGCCATGCCCCGGAGATGGCAACCGTCCCTCTTCAACCAGCCGCCCGCTAACTCACTGAGGTCCCACATGGCCGGATGTATCCCAGCACGGCTGGTTTCCCTCCCCCCTGTCCCATCCCTCCTGGCCTCGCATGCTCTCCTTTTCCCGGGCATGACCCACTGCATCGCCTCCTCAGCTGTTGGCCGGCTGTCCAGCTCAGTGGCGGCTTCTCTGAACTGCTGGCGGCGGGGTGCAGAGCCCCAGAGTGTGCCGGTCAAGGGGCTGGCAGGCTGTGGCTGCTGACGGGCACTGTCGGCCCCCATGCGCTCGCTGGCCTCTGTGTGCAGGGGCCGATGGTGTCGCAGCAGCCACCCCAGCCCCTGCCTCACCTTGCCCTGCGACAATGGCACCCCCGCCCTGCCTCGCCTCACCCCGCAGGATGAGCCTCCTATCCACCGCCCCAGCCACCAGAGACCCCCTGGATCTCTCCCAACCCTGCCCGGCCCCCACAGGCAACCCTTCCCATGAGCAACATCGAGGTGACCACGCCCACCTTGGCCACACCCACCCAGTATGCCATGACCACCACAGCCACGCCCGCCCAGTAGGCCACGCCCACCTGGCAACCGACGATAAATAAGTGGGTTTTGGGTTGCAGTTTGGGCACTCGGTCTCTAAAAGGTTCGCCATCACTGGCTTAGTGAATTAAATTAAGACATCATTTTTTCATTTTGACGTTATAGGTTGGCCTTAATAGGATGGCTCTTTTTGAAATAAATAAGATGCACCTGAAACATTATTAGTATAGCAAAATTTCCTGTGCATTTCGGTAGGATCCACATATGTTGATGACATTCAGTGACAAAAATATGCAAACGTTTAGAAAATTTGAAAGTGTATACAACAAAAGTTGCTCATGATTTATGTCAGATGGAATCATGTATATTGTGCAAACACATCCATAACATAATTTGCTTGGCTTGGCTTGACTTATTGTAAAGTGTAATTATTGTATATGAATAATGTTTTTCAATTCGGCAATATGTGTGATCAAGGCCACTGTGATTTGTACAGCAAATCATCTTTGATTATCATAGACCCAAGGAGGCCCAGTTTTAGTCGGATACCATGACTGTAACTAATAATTATTCTTACATTAAATGACAACAAGTACTTTTTAGTTTTTTTATAAAACATTTCTGTATTGCCTTTTGCACATTAAAAATGTGGGCATGTTTCATAGTACAAGTAACTGACCACTTGAATACCATTAAAATGTGTTTTTTTAAAAAAAAAACATCCTAATAATTTATACTTAAATTAATAGGATTCAATTTTCAAAAATATTCTGAATGCTATTGCAAAATAAACATAATTGATTTTAAATATTGTTTAGTAACACCTAAAGATGTGCACATCAGCAATTCAATTAATCAGATAACATTTATCTTGATAAAAATGTAATGCCCAAAATAATATGTAAGGTAATATATAATTTAATTAGCAAGTTATAAGAAAATGAGCACATTGAAGAAAGTTGATATTTCAAAATATAAATTGCAAATTGCAACATTAATTCTGTTAGCTATAAAATATAATGTATTATAGTAATTGCAATAAAACATTTTGTTTATAAAAATGGAATTGTATAAACTATTAATAAAATGAAGCAACCTTCATAATGGAAAATGAGAATAAATTATATTTCTTAATTTCTTAGGAAAACCCCCCTCTAAATTAAGTTTTGATTTTCTATATATTGAGATTCTAATTCCTTACAATATGCCCTAAATTTGAAACAAAATTGAGACTTTTTTTACAACTAACTTATTTCTCTTACATTAAGAGTTATTATGGTGTTCTTGAACTACTAAAAGTTGTTTGTGTTTGTGCATATTGCCTCATTTTCATACTGTATGTATCCCTTTGCTTGTATGAAAGATAATCACTCTAGTTTGCTACCTAGGATCTTTTCTACCTCCATCTGATAAAATAGAGAAATGAAAGACCAGTTCATACTTCATAGCTTTGGGTGTACCTGCCATATTTATATCAATTTATAACTCCACACAGTTCGGCATATGTATATTAGGACAATCACATGTATGAACAATTATTATACTTTAGGACAATTAAATATAGGAACAGTTTTTGTATAAACAGTAGCCTTGGCAATCCTCCATAATAGATGTTTAAAAAGTAAATTCATGTGTTAACATCAATATAAATCAAATTCCTCATTTTCTACTCATTTAGTAGGACAGAGAGAGAGAGAGAGAGAGAGAGAGAGAGAGAGAGAGAGAGAGAGAGAGAGAGAGAGAGAGAGAATTTCCTGTACTTCATAGCAGTTGATATCTTTAACATTAATAGATTATTTGCTACAACAGGTGGTTGGTATAAAAGTCTAAACAGGAAGGAATGAAAGCAAACTTCTTTTGAGGAAACTGAGGCATGTAATAAAAGCTGTCCAAAGTACAGAGAGATTTTACTGCTGTTTAATATTATCTCTCTCTTTGTTTTTTTTAAGGTTGTTGTTGTATGATTCTGCTTGCCATATTGCACAAGAGATTGCTGAAAAAATTCAAGAACGCAACAGATACCAGAGGAGTGGTGAAAGTACAACTAAGGTATTGCCTGCCTCTTTGCTTTAGATTTTGCTATATTTTTTAGTATCAACAATAAGGGAATACATTGTGATTGCAATGTATTGTTTGTGATTAATGCAAAGCTTTTTTTCTGTGGTAAAGCCTTCCCATGACAAGTTTCCAAAAGGATGTTCATTACAGTTCCTATGTCAGTACACAACAAAGATTACAAAAGGAAATTATGAACTAAGAAGCTTAAAGAAACATTTTTTAAAATGTTGATTTTGTTAACTACGTCTAACAATGAATGCAATAAAAATGTTAAAGTCTCTTTCTGAAATGATTCAAGAATATTTATTAGCTGTTGATATTATAGCTTTATACAAGTGAAAAAGCATTTTTTTGCAGGACAACATTTGGGAAATGAATCCTCAGTATTGAAATAGTCATAATAATTAGGAATATTAATTGCTGGTTGTTAAAGAAGAATCCAGATTAGTATGGAAAAGCATACAGTGTGTTTCTATTAATCACACTTAAGTTTGTGTGGGCAGTTCTTGTTTTAGGAAATATGTGTGTAGCAATCTTTAGATTCCAACAATAGATCTCTAGATACCACTGTTAAAATTATATGTATAGATCTTATAGTTTCAGGGGTAATTTGATTATTTCTTGATCATCTCTTTTCCCCCATTGGGACTGGATTTACTTTTATAAAAAGGAATGAGCAATTAGAGCAAGTACTTGTGTGATTGCATACGTCTATAGTCAGGATCAACTAATGCTCCTCATCTAGCTTTCTCTTCTATAAAAATGCTGGCTTAGCTTGCGAATGTTTTGCACAGCCAACAAATGAGTTTATCAAGAAAGCTTTGTATATTCATAAAGTTGGAGGTGCTTCCTCAGGATGATTAGAGAGCCAGAATTTGAATCCAGTATAAACAGACCTTAAACCATGACTATATATATTGCCATAACAGTTGATGTTATGGGTTGATGTTGAGAAACGCTCAGATCAGTCATGCTGCTTTAATAAAGAAAAATGCCTTTCCACTCTATCAGCCAAGCAGGGTAAATGTCAATAGTATCTTGTTTTTCATGAGATTTTGCCACTTCTGCTTTAAAAAAATAATTTGAGAAAATGGAATTGAAATTAAAAGACAAAGAGAAGAAGGGATATGGAAAAATACATGTGCTTTTCTCCTACTCTTTCCCTCTTTTTCCACTCTTTTGGTTGACTGATGTCTATCTTTCTATGGAAATATAAAAAAAATAACTCCTCACAACTGAGCACCTTGTAATAAAAATATTTGCACAATATATCAGGCTAAAATATGGTTGGCTAGTTGTATTGTATGAAGCCAGCCTATAATTGAAGTCCTATAATTGAAATTGCTCTTGTATTGAGTGGGTGGTACTTTTCAGCAGAATGTGGGCTCTTGTTTCCTTTATAACTTCCAGCTGCTTTGTCATAGTGTACAAATCTGCTTTCATAAGCAAACTTATTTGGACATAAATCCAAGTAAGTGTGTTTAGTGTGGATTGATAATGAGTCTGCCATAGCCCCCTTTGATAAATGTGTCCAAAACAGGACTATTGTTTATATTGTTACGTTTCAAGAGACTGGAGGGCCAGGGGAGTGCTGATTCACAATGAGTTTTAGCCTGAGAAAGGTCTTGTGAGTGGATGGCATTGCTTCATTATCTTAGATTATAGTGACATGAGATTCTAGCAATTCCTGGACATTAACTGTGTTAACTGTCAGTTTTTACCACCTTTGTGCAATTTGCTGCCCTTTGACTCTCAGTGGATCTCAGCAAGGAAGCTGCTCTGCTACATTCAGAACCCTGACCCAGAATGGGGCTACTGAAGGATGATTTAGAAGCAGTTTCCCCCTCAATGCACAAGACATTGTAGATGAGGACCAGCTCTCATCCAATCATGCTATATTCCTGAAAAGATTGGTTCCCCTCATCAGTTTCTATACTGAGGCTTTCTTCATTCTGTGAAGAAAACTTTAGAAACTTTTTTTTTTAACTCTCTGAGAATTTTTGGCTTCTTGCTAATCCTTAAAATAGTATTTTGGACTTTTCCAAATCCAGAGAGTAGAGCTGTCATTTTGCTTGTGGGTATTGCATACACAATCATTGTCACAAAAAAGGAAAAGCTGTATTGAAGTTAAAAATCAGCAGAGTCAGGAACAGCTCAGGAACATGAGATAGCATAAAGACAGTGTAGTGTAAGAATAGATGTACTGGTAATTTTTTAAACAGTTTGATTTGTATTCATTATTCCTTCCTTTGGATGTTATTCTGTCTTTGAGAAACAGATAAGCCACACTGTGTCTTATCTTTCTTTCTCCCTCTCTAGGTCAATGTTGCTGTCAGGTCGTTACTGCAAAATCTTGAAGAAAAAACCAATCGTCTGAAAGACTTGTTGTTTCACTCTGTATCAACACGTCAGCTGTATCCATGTAAACAGTTGTAACTGGAAGTCCAATATGATAATTATGGTTCATTTTATTTTGGAAAACCCCTACCTGATTCACACATGTTTTTAAAAATCCCTCAATTTGGGGAAAACCCAACTACAGGAAGTATTCCGACTTTTATCTTTATTCAATTTACTTTTCATTTCCTGTTCAGGGCCACTCTCCAAAATACCTGCAGGCTGCACTCCAAAGTATATCCATTTTTATGGACAGCTAACATTTTAAAAGTGTGAAATGGATACCCTAAGCCTTTGCAAAACTAAGGTGTTAGTTTTGCCTCTTAAATTCTTTCCCAGATCTTCCTAAATTCAAAAAATATTCTGCGTAATTTGTGTAGACTCTGAGGGCTACAAAAGCAGTGTTGGGACCCTTACAATTCTGCAATCCTCCCTGATATACATGCCTGTTTGATGTGTGATTGCACCCCCTTTGAGCATAAATTGACACCCTCTTTGGTAACAGCAAGTGTGAATCAGGCTTCTGCATCTGCTATCATGGTTTTTATTTTAAATACATGTGCTTGTTTTATAATTTGTCCTAGACATTGGATTGAAGATGGACTTTTTTTTTAACTTTTGTAGTCCTTTTCTGTGTGCAAATTATTTTATAGTTCTTATTTTATAAGTGCATAAAAGTAACACACTTTATAAAACAGGATTATTGCAAAAGAGATGGTTTGTGAGAAGCTTAATTTTTTACTTGAGTTTCCTTACTCAGGATGTAATGTTCTGTTCTGTTGAGTACATGGGTACCATTCTTTACCTATTTGATTCGTTTTTTTTAATCAAACAATGATCCTTAATCCAGTTCTTGCAGAACCCAGAGAGAAGGAGAAAGACGGCAAATTTTAGTAGATGAACTTTTCACGGCACACAGAAAACTCCAAGCATCTTTCCAAATTGAAAATACAGAACCTGATGTAATAAGGTATAGTATTGCAGATGAGCGGCAAATACAGTGACATAATCTTGAAAACATTTCTGAAGAACCTGTGTTCCTCTACCCAATTTACAGGAATTTTAAGTACACACAGATGATATGATACAACTGATTTGACATTTGTCTGATTGAAGCAAGTAGCTGCTTCCTTCTGTACCAAGCACTCTTCAGTGGTGACTGCTAACATGGTGACTGCTAATACTGTCTCTATTTTTAACAGTGGTGTTAGCAAGTTAAAGATTAGAAGAACAATCTGTGCAGGAAACTAGGTCTACAGGTAGTCCAAGTTTAACGACCACAATTGGGACTGGAATCTCATTTGAGGAAAAGATCATTAAGTAAGATATCACGTGACTGTTTTGCTCAACAACTGCAATCAGGGCAGTTTCCCTTGCAGTCATTAAGCAATCTCACCATTCATTGAGTGGAGGGGATCCCAAATAAGGTGCACGGGAGTGCCTCAGGGAGGTGGGGGAAGTCCTTCGAGGCTCAGTGTAGGCTATGCATGAAGCAGCCAGACTCATCCACAAAGGGCTGAACACTCACAGAGCCTCCACAGTGGGGCACAAAACAGTGGGGCACAAAACATGGCGGGATGTTCCAAATGCCCATGAGTCTCCAATGGCACAGCACATAGCAACCATCCCCCAGTTAACCACCAAACCCATGGGAAGCCCCATCCGAGCCACCTGTGCTGCCTGAACTTTGCCACTCCAGCTGATCCTCACTGTTTTCTTCACTTCACTGCTTATGTGGTGCACCCAGCCTGACCCTTTATAAAAAAGAAGACACAAAAATTCTAAAGGCATCTGCTCGGCTTCAGTGTCCTAAAATGCCTCTTTTTGCTGGGCGTTTAAAGGCAGAGATAGAGGGGAGTTTCCCCTTTCCCGTAGTTGGTTGTAAGTGAAGGCAGACTGCCAAGCACTGAATTTTGATTGTGTGCCTGTTGGGGCACTGCAGCGGCTGTAACTTTGGACACAGGTTGTAAATCCTTCATTCAGCACTGTTGTAATTTTGAATGATCACTAAACAAATGATTGTTAAGCGAGGACTATCTGTAGTTATAAAATCTAGTCTATTTGGTTTTTTTTCAAGGATTTAAACTTTTAGCCCTCGTTTTCCTCCTGTATGAGCCGCTTGGTGGCTGAGCAAAGAGCAGCAGTCTGAGAAGGAAAAGGTTATCCTCTGTCAGAAATGACCTGGGGGATGTTAGTTACAGGAAAGGCATGTTTCCTGTGATGTATTCGACAACTTTCTGCTTTTCAGAAGCTTAGATCAGGACTTTTCAACCGGTGATACCTGGCAGGTGGTACGCGGCTCTGCCCAGCCTAGCCAAGTGTAGCGGGGGGAGGGGATGAGCCAAAGTGGCACAGCGCAGGACTTGCCATGAGAGAATCCTCAGAAGCTGCCGAGCTGGGTCGAGACAAAGGCCTCAGGATCGGCACTTCCAGCTCACGCGGAAGAGAAAGGAGGAGGAGGGGGACAGAGACAGGAAGGGATATAAAAGGCAGTTTTGGCAGGAGAGGGAGAGAGAAAAAGACACTGCAGAAAGAGGCAAAAGAGAAAAGGCTTTTGTCAGAGAAGTGTGTGTGAGAGAGGAAAGGCTTTTGGAGAGGTGTGTGCATGAAAATGGGGAGGATTTTGGAGGGACGTGTGTGTGTGTGTGTGTGTGAGAGAGAGAGAGAGAGAGAATGGGGAGGATTTTGGAGGGACGTGAGAATGGGGAGGATTTTGGAGGGACGTGTGTGAGAAGGGAGGATTTTGGAGAGGCGTGTGCGTGAGAATGGGGAGGATTTTGGAGGGACATGTGCGTGAGAAAGAAAAGGCTTTTTGTGAGAGAAGCTGTGAGGAGAAAGGGAGAAGAAAAGAGAAGGAAGGAGATGCGAATGAGAAAGAGGGAAGGAGGGACGGAAGGAGCCTAACCCTAACCCCTTCCACTGAAAACCCCTGGATGCCCCCCCACAGGCGCCCCTTGACCTGAGCAATGTAGAGCTGGCCACACAGCCCCACTCCCCCCCCACAATAATAACAATGCTGATGTGGCCCTCAGTGAAATCAAGATCAACACCCCTGATATAAAAGGACGCGGGGGGGGGGAGAGGAGAGGATATAAAAGGAGGGGGAGAGAGGAGAGGATATAAAAGGAGAAAGGGTAAGAAATTTGTTAAATGAGATTTGCTCCATTTTATGACTTTTCTAGCCACATTTGTTAAGTGAATCACTGCAGTTGTTAAATTAGTAACACAGTTGTTAAGTGAATTTGGTTTCCCCGTTGACTTTGCTTGTCAAAAGGTTGCAAAAGGGGAT
Source organism: Protobothrops mucrosquamatus (assembly GCF_001527695.2). Lineage (NCBI taxonomy): Eukaryota > Metazoa > Chordata > Lepidosauria > Squamata > Viperidae > Protobothrops > Protobothrops mucrosquamatus. Next base: position 478,074 of record NW_015386664.1, on the reverse strand, counting down.
CATGTGAACCTGGGACACTGCAACCATCACAAATATGAATCAGTTGCCAAACATGCAAATGTAAATCACATGACCTTGGGGATGCTGCAACTGTCATAAGTGTGAAAAATGGGCATAAATCACTTTTTTCAGTGCTATTGTAACTTCGAACAGTCACTAAGCGAACTGTTGTAAGTTGAGGACTACCTGTACTTGATCACTTTTTTCCTTTTGGGGGAGGGTCATCAAGTTTTTGACACCTTGCTAGACGACTGGTGGTACTCAAATATTGCCATCTCCTAAAAGTGGTACAATCGGTGAAAAGGTTGAAAAGCCCTGGCTTAGGTGAAATCTTTTCCTGAAGGTGTCTGCTGCCTCTTCCTTCTTTTCCTCATGACAGCGGTGCAAACGTTCTTTCCATAAAAGGACTGATGCTATAATATCAATAATAAAACAATAAAAGGTGAAGTTAAGGAGAATCAAATGGTCTGAAACTGAACAGTAAACAAAACAGTGGTAGAATAAAAAGGCTTTCATGGGAAGCTCATTATAAGGGTTGTAACCACGTTACCATATTTCTTCCAATCTCTGCTTAGAAATAATGGAAATTGCAGACTGGTACTCTGGAAGCTTCAGCAAATTAGAAATAACAATTGGAGAAAGCTACAGGATCGTAAGAAAAGAAGCAGCTAGCATGTCGTAATTGTGTGTGTATTTGTACACACATAAGTGTGATCAATTTCACCTATCTTCAGGATTGAAATAGTTGTATCTGTTCGCACAAACATGGATAGCTCATATGATCACACACATCTGAAAATTCTAGTGGTTGATTCCTGTATTACAGATCGTAATGGGACAACTCTCCGTGGCCAGCTTGCCACAGGACAACTTGCCACAGGACAATTCAACAAATACAAATGTAAAATTAATGTTGACAGAACTGTGGCCAATAATAATAAAATAAATTCAATCCAGAAATACAGGAGTTACAATAATTTCAATGAAAATGTCACCAGTAATAAAAGTAACTGATTAAATAAATGATTAATGCAGCATTGAATTGTCCCCTGGCAAGTTGTCCTGTGGTGAGTTGGCCATGGCAACTTGGTTGTGGAAAGTTGTCCTAGATTCTTACAGATTTACTAAATTGCATGTCGCATGTCATGGGAATATCAGTCAAGGGAATACCATTGATGAACACAGAAATTGAATAACGCAAGCAAGAATTAATACCAAAGATAGATATCATGTATCGGGTGATGGAAAGAAAAGGAAATCCATGGAAAAGAAATAAATAGGCGTGCATAGTTGAATCTAGGCAGAACGGTCTGGTGTTCTTTGACATTCTGTTTGGAAACAGGCAGAGGGAAGAAAAGCTGACCGTACAGTCACTGAAATCTAGAAATATAGGCTACAAATTGACATTTTAAGATCTTAAACTGCCATTTTATTCTTGCTTTGTTGTGACTCTTACATATCTGAAGGTGAAGGTGGTGTCAACAAATTTCAGAAGAAGGGCTGACTGCTACACATTTGATCATGCAAATCAGTGCAAGAAGTGAATTCTGTACTGACAATATAGTCTTGCAATATTTGGTCACTATATTTTACTCTTCAGATTATTGTTACTAGCCACAATTGTGTTCCTGATATGGAGTGCTAAATTGCAAAAAAGACAGTGTTAGGATTTTGATCCCCTATCCTGTTTTCTAAAAGCAGAAAATAGTTCACAGATTTATACTAAATACTATATAATACTAAAATTAAGCCATTTTAGATCGAGAAATTATATTCTGATTTGTCGTCGTTGCTGAGGGAAGTACTGTGGGGGATTATGTCATTAATTGTTCTGTGGCCTTTGTAACTAGTACAGTATCTTCTCAACTCTTCTGACTTTCACTCTGATTGATTGTTTCCTTATTGCTGTTTGCTTGTTGCCCACTCCATAACATCAGGTACAGAATCTATCTATATGAAACACTTGCTTGAGGGGTGAAAAAAACCTTCTTTGTGCATTGTTAAGCATCAGCTCTGATGAACTGCCAGTAGAGGGAGCATGCCACCGTTGAGAAAATCATTCTACACCATAAATGATTCATCTTTATGAATATTTATTCTTTCCAAAGCTAATCCATGTATTTATCATGGTTTTTTTTGAGTAAGTAGTGTTATGCAGAAAAGGAGTAAGCAATAGAAGGCCAGACAAATTAAATATATGGGGGGGGGGAGAGGAAAGAACTAAAACTGGTTTATACCAACACTATTCTATCCTTGCAAACTGTCTTGTTCCGTGACATCCTGCTACCACTTCCTACATTCCCTTCTATTTTTAAACTTTTCATCTCTTTTTGAAGATCTTATAAGTTACATCCAACCACAACTTTCTTCTTCATCATCTAAATTCATTCACTACTACTTCACATATTTGTTTTACGATTTGATCTTTCTTCAGTCTCCATATATGATCAAATCATTTCAGATTTTTTCCATAAGTCCATATACTTATACATTTATAAGTATATGAACTAATTGCATTTAGTCCATATTCATAAAGTACCCACACATCCTTGACACCATCTCTTCCTATTTTACACATAAAAATCCAGAATTGCCTCTAGACAAGTGGCAGACACATCAATCTATTAAATTAAATAAGTAAATAAATAAATGAGTGAGCAAGCATCTTTAGTATCCTGTTGCTACCGCAGTCCCCAAGTTTCATGGTCTGACATAACCAACTCTCACTTGTATAACAAATGGGCAAAATATGCTTTTATACACAATTTTGCACCTTTCAACAAGCATTCCTTCCTTGAAACTGGCCACATACTGTATAATTGCCCACTGTGTTTTTATCAGTATTTGCATATTTTTGAATTTCTCCATCCATTTCCCCATTTTAGGAGCTGTTGTACCAAAGTAGACAAATTAATACACTTAATCTAATTGTTTCCATTTATATGTAACATATGATTGTTCACTTCCCTACCAAACACAACTTCCTTGCTCTTTTCTACATTCATTTTAAAACTGGTGTTCTTCATTGCATCATACATTAATACAAATTATTTGAGTTCCCAGCTAGCAACATTGCATCATTTGCATTCAAAAGTACACATATGTCCATGTCTATTATGTCACCATAAGTATTCCATACATTTTACTCCTATATATATTAAAGGGGACATCACATATTCTTGTCTTATTCTCTGCTCACTGCTGAATAATCTGTTAAGCATTCCACTTATTGTTTCTCATGCTTTATTTCCATCATATTTATCTCTTACAATATTCAGCAACCAATCTTCAACTCCTTATTTGTATAAAACATTTTATAATGGAAACTTCTAAGTTTTTTCCACATCACCAAACAAGAAACGTTTACATTAATATATTTCTCGTTATGAACATCTGCTGCCTCATATGAAGCTGAATACATTTGCCAGATTTTGCTTATTGTCACATCTCTTCCTGATTCAGAGTTCTACCAAACAGCTTTCCAGGTCCAGTTAGACTAATCGGCATGTAACTCTTTTTATCTTTCCTTTTGTATAAGAGAATAATAACATCAGTGTCCATTGGGCATAGATGCACACAAGCATAAAACAAGTTGAACAGCTTATTTCATACTTCAATATTTTTGCAGTTTTGCCACTTTTGTTGCATTAGTTAAGATTAAAAAATTTTTTTTTCTGAATCTGTTTCCCGAGGAAGGTGAGGTCACAAGAGATCACTTTGCTGGTTTGTTTTTGTTTTCACTGTTACTATTTTGTAACCGCTTCTCTTAAATCGGCAGAAATGAAGGAGTGCTACAATGCTATTCCTTAAAGCTAACTTGCTGTAGTTAACATTTGTAACAAAAATTTAAAGATGTAAAAGTAAATTCTATTTGCCAGTTTATAAATGTCTGAATAAACTGGACTTTTCCATTTTGCACATTTAATTCATACAAATAATTTATGCGTAGTGCATAATAATTTATGCATAGTGCATAATAATTTATGCATAATTCATGAAATGGGCAAAACAGGTAAGTATTGAATACGTTACAATTTCCCGAGACATATCAGTATTCTTTTTCTCTTTTTTATTTCAACATTTTCAGAAATTTTACACTTTCAGCAAAACATAGATGCTATTATATGCTGTAATTGTTATGGTATTTGTAGATCTTTCTTGCCTAGTTAATTTTTTTAAGCCAAGCCTATTTTATCTTTTATTTGAAAACAAAAGCTGTTTCAGTTTGCCTTTGATATCTGGATTTCCATAGATTATATTTTTTTCATCTGAATGTATTTGCTGAGCTCTAGCCTCTTTAGGACTCTAGAATGATTTTTTTTTTTAAAATGGTTGCTTCAAAATTTAACACACTCTTGTGGTTTAATACTTATGACTTTGGGGTCCTTAGTATGGTGATGATACCCAGCTCTATCTCAGCCCTGCACTGCACAAGTAAAGCTGCCAATGTACTAAGCCTGTGTCTGGAGGCTGTTTTGGTCTGGGTGGGGAGGAACAGATTTCATCTCTGTCCTGACAAGACCAGTCATGACTGTTTGGGTCCCCCCAGGTTGAAGATGTTTACACTGCTTGTCTGGGTTGGAATTGCACTTTCCCACTTGAGACTGTAGGTGCACAACTTGTAGAAGATTCTCCTGGACTTGTAGCTACTGCTTGAAGAGTAGATGGAGGCTTTGGCCAGGAAGGGATTTTTACAAGTTCATCTGTTGTACCTTTCCTTGATCAGGAAGACCTTTCAGATGGTTACTTAACACCTTAGTCAGCTCACAATTGGAGCATTGCTGTTCATGACCATCTGGAAGCTACAGCTGGTTCAAAGTGCCATGTCAGTAACAGGTACTTCTTATTAAGTCCATGGGTCGTCATCGCTATGCGAGCTGCATTGCTTGCCAGTCAAGCAACCAGGTGAACTTCAAGGTGCTGGTTATCAGCTTTAAGCCCTTCAGAAGGCTAGATATCTGAAGGACTCCTTGTTTCTAGTTGCTTCTGCCCACCTGCTATATTTAGGCAAAGGGTGTGCTAAAAGTGTCATTTTGTGGAAATGAGGAAGTGCGCCTTCTGTATCGCAATTACTACACTCTGGAACAACAGCCCCAGAGGTTAGTATGCCCTCCCCCTCTTTGTAAGTGTTCCGGAAATCACTTTAAGACCTTGCTGTGCACTCAGGCCTGGGATTAGATTGCTCCTGGAGCCTCTTTCTTGTTTTTTTTAAATATATTATTATGGTTGTCTTGTCAAGACTATTGTGTTTTATACTGTGCTATTTTATTTTTGTAAGCTGCCCAGAGTCTTAACAAATCTGACTTCAAACAATACTAATTTTGAGAATGCTTCCACAATTCCATGTTATTAATATTTCTTAATATGGAATTATCAAAGCATTCTTAAAATTAATCTTGCTTGAGGTTTAGTCAATATTCAGTACATTTCCCTGTATGTCCTTCAAAATCTACTTTAATGAAACTTCTCTTGTTGTGCTACAGTCGTTTTAGTACTCTTCTTATTTAATTGACAACTTGGCCACAGTGCAGGTCAGTGATTTGCTTTATGTGGTAGCAAAGGAGTTTGCTTTCCAGTACTTTCAGCTTTAATTTAGGAGACAGTCCTCAATATCCAAAATATTTGCATAACTGTGGAATAGAGTTATCTCATCTCAAACTATTTCTTTCATTTGCTTTTCAATGAACCATCCCATTTCTAGGTGTCCTGTCATTTACTTCTCTGAAAGGATAATATATTCATAACAATTGTCCCTATTTCTAATCTACTGTAATATTTTTTAAACGCTTGTTTCTTGTCCAAATAAAACACCAATAATAGCAGCACCAGTATTTATTAGAGCCATATTCCTGGAAACCACCATTTATAGAGCCTCAATAGAGTTGTAGAGCTATTCCAGAACCGAAACTAAGTGCATAAAGCATTACTGAAAAGCTTTTGGTGAAAAGAATTCAACTAGCTACAGGTAATATAATACAATATAATTTACATCTATCATATTTTAATGATAAAAGGGTGTGGGCAGAATAGATTCACATAGTATGTTGGAAAACCTTGCTCCAAGCATTTGAGAAATCATGGTCTGTTGAAAGTAGGTAATCAGAATATATTCTGATAAACCACCTCAGCAAATATTAAAATAGCACCTCGGAACGAGACATTGGAACTTTCAGTCTTTTGTTATTCATAGTCAGGAGTTTTCAAAACGCATAAATCACATTTCATAACAATTGGTGGATTCAAGTTGAAACACTTAGAATGCCTCAAAGGCTATGTCTGTATTTTACTATTCATAGAGGAAAGTATCATTATGTAGACAACTAATTTTTAAAATCCTTGCTAAATGAAAGCCTCATTGTGTGGCTGTAGTCAAGGGAAAATTCTGAATGACTAATCTGCTTTACTTGGGAAAGTTTATAACCATGAACCACTGAAACAATATACTTGAGAAGATAAGCTGCCATTTGTTAAAATGAAGGACAATTCTCAATTATAAACCTCAACATCTTTTATATTTGGGCAGATTGCTAAGCCTTTTAATTAGTTAAATCTGCTCCTGTAATCAAAAGATATCTGCACACTCCACTCTGCTGTGAAGATTTCAAAGATTTAAGCGATTAACATGGCAAAAGCCATGGGTGGCTAATTGGATAAGCTTTAATCTTCACACTGCCAAAATGATACAGAGGAAGATCAGAAGGTGGAAGCTGGACTCTGTTGGGTATGAAGGGGTCTACTCAACTTGTCAAAAAGATTTTTTTTGATGGTAGAGATAACTTGTCACAAACAAAGCAAGAACAACAGCTATATTAAAATTATGCCATTACATCTTTCTTTTTGACATTGGTATTTTAAAACGGGCAAAAAAAAATCCTTTGAAATAGTGGAGTGAGTCACAAATTATGGGAACTAAAGATTTGCTTATAAATATCTTGGAAAATTTTGCAGGGATTTTTGGAGGGAAGATACGTTTTTCAGAGAATTAAGCATGTTATGAGGCACATTGAGAACTATAAACTACTGCCAGTAATCTCCCAGATAGACAAATCTTCCAGAGATAAATATTGGCCATGCTAGGAAACAGAAAGAACATTTTATCATGTAAGGGAGACATGCTAGAAAAACTTCAAAAGTACTGAATAAGACATATATAATACAATACAGAAAATTTTGGAATTTAAATTTGAAATGAAACAGCCATTTTTACTAGGTGTAAACCCAGAATATTTGAATAATAAATATAATAATTTTCTAAGAATAAGTTTTTCCCCAACTTTGGAAGAAAGACGCAATTCTGATGATATCTAATTGGGATTTTAAGCTTGAAAAATGTGTAGCAACGGAAAAATTAACTGTAAATATTCATAACAGAAGTTTAACCAAATTCAAGCCAGAGTGGTTCCCATATATACAATATTTTATGCAGCTTGTCAAATATAAACACCTACCATATGGTTTCTAAGAGGGTCTAAATTCTTGCAAACATTGCAAATTGATTGAGTAACAAAGGAAAAGTTAGAAACCAAATAGCTTTTTAACTTTTTTCTCCTAATATGCATAAACAACAATGGAGAATACAGTGGAGACCTTAATATTAAATATTAAGCTTGATAGAAACCTTCATTATATAATCATCAATAGCTTAATGCATTTTGCAGTTGTTTACCAGTGCAACTCTCAGCTCTTGATGTAAATTTTATGCAACATCATGCTTCTTTGAACATTATCACTTTTGAAATCGTGGTTAATGCTGTCATAAACTTGTTTCTTTACCTTTAAAAGTAAAAATTATCTAAATCATCAGAGTATTAATAATTTTTAGTCAACACTATAATACTATTCTGCCAAATAGTATAATGTACTAATTGTGTTATATAATAATACAATAAAACAATAGTTTAAAAAAGAATTAAAGTTAAATTGTATCTCTTCCTTTATCTCCCAACTGGGAGTAGAGGTTACCCATCTCAGATTATCCTTTCCTACTACAGCAGAAAGTTCTATGCCTCCCATCTCTCTGAAGTTAGGCTTTAATGTTAGTTTAAATAACGCAGACAGATGGGTGAATATAATATTGGAAACTCATAAACTCCCTTTGGCCCTTGGCCTCTTAATACCAATTTAACACCAATTACTGTACCAGTAATGACAATCATTATATGAATATAATACCTTTACAATTCCCATTATGAAAGAAATAGATTTTGTATTGAACAATAAACCTCAGGTTGAATGGCAATCATCATTTTACCTTTATTTCTGCATTCTGCTGCTGATTTTGGCGGGCTTTGGGGGAAAACGTATGGTAAAGAAATAATGCTGTGGCTGGAAAGCTTGGTTGGTACTTTTTAAAAGTGAACAAAAAGCTCATACAATTGCAGGGATGGCAGCCTATGGCCTTCCAGAGGTTTAACCTCTGAATGGACCCAGTGGATTGATATTAACTATTGCATTATGTTGCAGATCATTTTGATTTTGTTTTGGGATTTACACTTTTTCTTCCTATATGACATGGTCCTTTTTGTTTGCTTACATTCTTGTTCTAAGCTTTGGCTTAGCAATCTGAATGATACTGATTAGGGTTTGTTTTTTTTAACATCTTAAAATCCTAACTTGCTGTCTCAAATAAGGACAAATAACTAAACAGTCCTCAAGGATTCTCCTTAATTAACAAAGCTATAATTTGTAATAGTTGATCGATTGAATTGTTAACCTAGCAGTGCTGATTTAATACGTTTTTCCTAATTGATTGAATTTATTATATTAATTTATTAATTTAATTGATATTAGAATAGCCTTGATGACTCCTTGACTTATCTTTTCGGAGATATTTCCTCAATGCCTTCAACAGTGACAGTGTCATGGTTCCGACAGATGAAACTCAATGTCAAAGCAAAAACATCCAATGTTAGCAGCGTTGACGGACAGAATTTCTAATGTACTGTACTGCATTCACTGGAAAAGCTGAGATATATTCAGAGATAGACCCACCTTGAAAATAGCCAACGTTGAACTACATGGCACAATCAAACATCAGGAAATATTTTATGACATTATTGTGTCAGAAACTGTTTTAAACATTTTATATCATAAAATGTTTTATAAAATTTGCCAAATTTCTATTCCATGAGAATCATTGGCCCCAGATTTTGGATACATGCCATAAGTTAGCTTATATGAGGTATCTTGGTTCAAAAGGTTTTGCCTTATGGTACACTGTTCAGTTAAAGGAATCAGAGTTTTATTAGTATATAGATTCTGAAGCTGTAATCATCTGCAGATCAGTGCTTAAATTATCATCAGTTGAAGCTTTAGTTTCATCTGAGTTTGTAAAGGAACCAAAAATAGTTTGGATTTTCAGAACAGCTGTTGTCCTAATCTGTTGCTTTAGTATTTTTAAATGTGACTAATTCATTGTGATGCAAGCTTTCCAAAGCAAAGTCTGAATCCTTCAGTAGGTACATGTGAATAATTTAAACCTGCATTTCCCCCCCCCCCCATTCCAGATAACTGGTCCTCAACATTTTAATGAGAGGCAGGTGGAAAAGCACTACAGTAAATCTTGAGTTACTATGGTAATTGTGACCAGAATTTTGTTGCTAAGTGATGTGGTTGTAAAGTTGACATCAAGTGACAGCATGGCTTAGTGACAGAAATTCTGGTCCCTGTGGTTACCATTAAGTGAGAATTGCAATCATTAAGTGAGGACCTCCTTACAACTTCCTGCCGGCTTTGAACAAACAAATTCTTTAGGAAAGCCGGCAGGGATTCACAAGTCCCAGGTGGCTTGCAAGCAAGCTGGAAGGCAGGTAAATGGCTGTTACTGGGTTGGGAGGGCGCACAAGTAGCTTGTGTGGTACAAGTGCTGCAGAGACTGGGGTGGCTGCTGCCAGGCAGGGGAGTGTGAATGAGAATGAGTGAGTGGCTGACACAGTGTCTGTTGAGGTGTAGCGTAAGTATGTCAGGGCCAGAAAAGATTGCTGCTGGATAGGGGAGAGTGTGCAGGTGGCTTCAGGGAGTATCAGGGATGTAGGCTTTTTCAAAAATTTTCAAAGGTAGAATCAAGAAAGAAAATACCAGTACTGTATAAGACATAGAAGTGCATGAGTTGTAACTGCAGTTTCATTTTAGGCAATGCTAACAGGTAATAAAATTGTGTTTCTCAAGGTGATAGAAATTTTGAAATATTATTCTCACTATCATGGGGTCAGAAAGGAAGCTTCAGCTTTATCCTTATGCTTGCTTATTTGGAATAAAGGTACAAAGCTAATGGATATTATGCTTATTTAAGCATCATGTGCATTGCATGTTTTCCATTTGATTTTAAGACTGTATAGGAATTTAAGGTATTGTTGAAAATGAAATTTTTGCTTTCCTTTTCCATTGCCTCATGCTGACTTTGGGTAGTGAGATTTTTAATGAGAATTTTTGTTAAGTCTTGGGAAAAAAATTGAGAAAGATTCTTGTAATTAAATTAGTTTGTTTTGTATGTTTGTTTGTTTTTTGTTGTTGCAGTCCCTAACACTTTAAAGGAGATATGGAAAAGAATGCCCCAAAGTGTTTTAAATATTTTTAAAAAATCATACCTTTTACAGATGCTCATTCTGAATTAAATACTAAATTGCTTTTCTCTTTGGAGTCATTTGATACTTGATCTTTGTCAATGTTTTTACATATGAGTGATATATTGCATAATTGGATCCCCCAGATGATGATGATGATGATGATGATGATGACGATAATAATGTTGGAAGGGATCTTGGAGGTCATCTGGTCCAACCCCCTGCTCAGGCAGGAAATCCTATACCATTTCAGACAAATGGCTGTCCAGTCTCTTCTTAAAAACTTCCAGTGTTGGAGCATTCACTGCTTCTGGAGGCAGGTTGTTCTACTGATTAATTTTTCTGACTGTCAGGAAATTTCTCCTTAGTTCTAGGTTGCTTCTCTCTTTGGTTAGTTTCCATCCGTTGCTTCTTGTCTTGCCTTCAGGAGCTCTGGAGAATAGCTTGACTCCCTCTTCTTTGTGGCAACCCCTGAGATATTGGAACACTGCTATCATGTCCCCCTTTGTCCTTCTCTTCATTAAACTAGACATACCCAATTCCAGCAACCGTTTCTTACAGTATATGCTTTAGCCTCCAGTCCCCTAATCATCTTTGTTGCTCTTCTCTGTACTCTTTTTACATCTTTTTTACATTGTGGTGACCAAAGATCTCCACTGTTCTTCGCTTTAGTCTAAATATCCTGTCAGCAGAATCGGAATCAGAATCATACCAGTGATAGGAGCATTAATTTGTTTTTAAATAACTCATTTTTAGGTCTAGCCTAATGGCAGGCGGGGTCAGAAGAGAAGTAACAAACCCATGGCTTGTGGAGGAGCCTGAGGAAACGAGAGGGCTTGACTTTCATGATATCCGGCAGCAACAACAGAGAATTATCGAAGGTAAATCCTTCCTTCCTTGTTTTATCTTGTGAACTTTTGTATTAGTTTTGTAGCTGATCACAGCCTAGATCAGCGATGGCGAACCTTTTAGAGACCGAGTGCCCAAACTGCAACCCAAAACCACTTATGTATCGCCGGATGCTGCCTGGGCATGGCCCGCTGGGTGGGCGTGGCTACAATGGTCATGGCAGATGGGTGGGCGTGGCCAGCTTGATGTTGCTCCTGGGGAGGGATGCCTGTGGGGGCCGGGCTAAGTTGGGGAGATCCAGGGGGTCTTTGGTGGGTGGGACGGTGGGCAGGAGGCTCGTCCTGCGGGGTGAGGTGAGGCAAGGCGAGGCAGGGCGGGGGTGCCATTGTCGCAGGACAAGGCGAGGCAGGGGCCACGGCGGCTGCTGCCTGACACCATTGGCCCCCGCACACAGAGACCAGCGAGCGCATGGGTGCTGGGATGCATCTGGCCATGTGGGACCTCGGCGAGTTAGCGGGTGGCTGGTTGAAGAGGACAGTTGCCATCTCCGGGGCATGGTGCGCGTGCCCACAGAGAGGCTCGAATGCCACCTCTGGCACGTGTGCCATAGATTCGCCACCACTGGCCTAGATTTAAAATCTTCCATTTTGTATTTTTCGGGAGGAGGTGTCTTTAAATCGTCCTTAAAATAGGTATAACATTTTTGCAGTATTTTGTTTTGCCAAGAGTTATCTAAGATGTTTGAATCCTTGGATAGATATTTATTTTGCTGTTAGCATAGTTTCTCTCTTTATGTTCATCCTTTTTATGTTTGCAAATAATTTTTGTTAGCTGCTAAAAAGAAGGTATCAGCCTGGAATTCCTTAAGCAAACTCAAGTTATTGAATGCCACAATTTTTTTCCCCCTGATTCTTCTACATCTCTGGGGAAGTAATCATCTGTGCCTCTGTTTATTGGCATGTTGTTTATGGAAACGGTTAACTATTTGCTTATATCAATTTCAGGAAGGAAAAACTCATTCTAATCAATATATGATTGAAATCAATATGGTAGTTATATTGTCGTGACCTTAATCCCCAGACTTTTTTCTCCATGCCCTTTTCTGATGCTTTTGTACTGCTGTTATTCCCTAGATTCATTTTTTTTTTTTAAGTAGGTGCGCTTATAGTTTGTGGTCTGGGACTTTTGCTCCCAGACATAATCTCCATTCTATCACTTGGTGGTGGTCTGTTGCCTGTGGTTTTACAGTCTCCAAACCAGCTTTCTTCTTAAATATTCTTTGCTATTCCAGAACCTTCCTAGACATTTTGTGGATGTGTAGTTTATTGGGAAGATTTTTTTGCATGCTAGCAAAGAATAGTTAGGGCTAGCATAGAATTTTTCCTACAGCAATTAGCTACATTGGTAACATCTTTAATTTCTGAACTTCTTAGTTTGAACTGTTGTAACATTTTTCTTACTGTTTGCCTTTTTCCTATAAAAGTCTTTTTTCCCTTTCTGCAAATAACGTTCACAATAGCTAGTGAATAATCTTTCGGAAAAATCATCAACTCTGTCCAAGACTCTAATCCTCGACTTACAACAATTCATTTAGTGACCGTTCAAATTTACAACGGCACTGAAAAAGGTGACATGACCATTTTTCACCCTTACAACTGTTGCAGCATTCCCATGGTCACATGGTCAAAATTCAGATGCTTGGCAAACTGGTTCGTATTTATGACGGTTGCAATGTCCTGGGGTCATGTGATCAGCTTTTACGACCTTCTGACAAGCAAAGTCAATGGGGAAGCCAGATTCACTTAACAACCATGTTACTAACAAATGCAATAATTCACTTAACCAACTATGGCCAAAAAAGTTGTGAAATGGGGCAAAACTCACTTCACAAATGTTTCACTTAACGATATAAATTTTTGGACTCAATTGTGGTCATAACGTTAAGGACTACCTGTAATTTAGTTCATTTAGGACAGAGGTGGCGAACGATGGCTCCCTTTATGTCTTGTGGAATTCAACTTCCAGTTTGGCTGGCTCAGGAATTCTGGGAGTTGAAGTCCATAAGTCATAAAAGGGTCATTGTTTCCCACCCCTGATTTAGAAAGTAAGGGTGCGGTTATGCCATGTGTTCCAGATTACAGTTGGAAGTAGGGAGATTGCAGCTATGGCAATGCTCTCTCCCCCAAATGTTGGATTAACTCCACAATGAAAGATACATTAGCACACAGTTTGAAAAAGATATTTAGATTCATGGTGTTTGCTTCGTTTGCTTGGAGCCTTGGTGCTGCAGTGGTTAGAATGCAGTATTGCAGACTAACTCTGTTCACTGCCAGGCTCAAGATTCATTTAGCCTTCCATCCTTCTGAAGTTGGTAAAACGAGGACCCAAATTGTTGGGGGAAATATGCTGACATTTGTAAACTGCTCAGAGTGTTGTAAATCACTATGGAGTGTTATATAAGTCTAAGGGCTATTGCTGCTTTTTTCTCACTCATGTTAAACCTTTCTTGGAAAATCAGAAAAGCTTAATGAGTAAACTGTGTGAGTATGCCAGACAATCCAATGCTTTCGTAATGGAGAAGTAGCTAATCATCCAGTTTCTTAAGTATTTGGGATCCTTGACTAAATGTACTTGTTGAGAAATTGCTCACTACTGTCCACATTCATTGTAAATTCATATTGAGGCAATATTTATTAGGCCAATTGATAAAATCCAACTTTCCAATTTCAAACCCTAAGACTAGCTTTTTCTTTAGCCAAGATGGCTAAAAATCCAGAAAATAGATGGAACAACAGTTATGCATACGTGAAAATTCCATGATTTTTTACTATTTCTTTTTGGATTTTTAAATATTTTGCCTGATGGGAAGTTCTTAGAAATTCAAAGATCACAGTGATTACATAAGCCCTCATTTAAGCAAATAAAGGTACCAAAGAAATAAAGAAATGTTTAAATAATTGTTGCTTGATTTTTTTTCTAGCAGTCAGCTTAAGTGCTGTATCTATTTGTTTTAGTATATTAAAATTTGACTTTTCAATTTATTATCCAGCCATTAGCAAGTTTTCTTTCAGTTTAAACCTACGTTTGGGCATTTCCTCAGCAATCTTTATATATAAATCTCGGATTTATTAACTTGAATTTTATATTCATTGAGCTTGTTTTGCTTTTTTGTACAGAACAGGATGCTGGTCTTGATGCACTCTCTTCAATCTTATCTCGCCAAAAACAAATGGGACATGAAATTGGAAATGAATTAGAGGAACAGAATGGTAAGTACATGAGGCAAAAGAATTTTTAGAATTTGATGTATCTGTTAAATTCACTGTTATGTTTATAAAAAATGAAAAACACTTTATTTTTATTTACCCAGTTTTTATTGTTTTTATAAATAACTCATATTCTCATGAACATACCTAATACTTCTTCCTCCTCCTAATTTTCCCTCAAGAACAACCCTATGAGATGGGTTGGGCTGGGAGAGAGAGAGAGTGTGTGTGTGACTGGTCCAAAGTCGCCCAGCTGGCTTTCATGACTAAGGAGGGATTAGAATTCTGTTTCCTGCTTTGTAGCCTGGTGCCTTAAGCACTAGACCAGGGGTAGGCAGCCTTGGCTCTTTTATGACTTGTGGACTTCAATACCCAGAATTCCTGAACCAGCCATGCTGACTCAGGAATTCTGGGAGTTGAAGTCCACAAGTCATAAAAGAGCCAAGGTTGCCTACCCCTGCGACTAGACCAACTCTAGCTCTCTTAAACACTGGCTGTCTTAAATACGTAACCATCTTTTTCCAACCATGGTTTGGGAAAGATCATATCAGAACTACAAGGAAATGCCATTTACAAAACAGAAGGAAAACAGGTTCTTTAAAACTTTTGTTTCCTCTCTCTCTTTTATTCACATCTCACAATTATAACAATCAAAGCTTACAGCAGCTAAAATGCAAATTATAAGACACAAAAATAAAAAAACCCAATATATTTAAAAGCACAGGTAAAATTTAAAATCCGTGTAATTAAATCAGTTCAGATAACAAAAATTTGGTGGAAGGGGTGAGACTTTTTTTTTTTTTTACCATTTTACTGAATACTATGAGAGTGAGAGCTAAGCACATCTTGGAGAATGCAATCCAAGGTCTTGGAGCCATACAGAAGAAGATCCTCTCCTATGTTCCACATAAATTAACTTTTGGTAGTGGTGGGAGGGGGAATCTTCAACCTTCTTGCTGATCTAAGTAACTGGACAGATTCATAATGGGAAAGGCAGATGGTCAGACCTGAACCATTTAGGGCAGTGGTTCTCAACCTGTGGGTCGGGACCCCATTTGGGGTCGATCGACCATTTCACGGGGGTCCCCAAGCAAGGCTGTCCGCCATTTTTTTTGTCCGCCATTTTTTTTGTCCGCCATATTTTTCCCCCTTTTCCGGTGGGTGCCTTACCTCCCTTGGGCTGGGCCAGCTGGTGGTCGGCCTGCTCCGTCTCTGCCGCTTGCCAGCTACGCCTCGGCCGGCGCAGGGGCGGAACCACGCATGCGTGGCGGTCCCGGGCAGGGAAAGTCCTCGACTTACGACCGGTTGGGTAGTCCTCAACTTATGACCGGTTTAGTCCTCGACTTACGACCGGTTTAGTCCTCGACTTACGACCGGATGGGGTCGCGGCATTAAAAAGGTTGAGAACCACTGATTTAGGGCTTTTAAGGTCAGCACCAGCACTTGCTTATTTCTTTGATTGATTGATTGATTGATTGATTGATTGATTGATTGATTGATTGATTGATTGGAAAAAAATTATGTAGCTGGCCATCTCACAATACTGTGATTTTAGGTGGTGAACAAGAATTAAAAGGAAAACAGAAACATGAGATAAATAGCAAGTAGAAATAATAAGATAAACATATAATCATGGTCGAAAAATATTCCTCTTCTAGTCCAGGGACAGAACCAGACAAATCAGCCAGTGTGTGCTCACTGAACTCCTTGACCCAAAAGCCTGGGGGAACAACCAGGATTTTAATGCTTTACAAAATGCCAATAGAGTCAAGGCCATCTGGATCTCCATGGGAATGCTGTTTTACAGAGGAGGTCCCCAAATTACACTCCATAATACAAAGGACTTGGAGCATGTCCACTCTGCCAACCCTAATGGGCCATATATGCATAATCACAAAAAGGTGGTCCTACATATGGTATAATGTGGCCCTGTGCCATGTAAGGCTTACAGGTTTCAACTGGTATCATTTAACTGATGCCCGATAAACGCCTGTAAACTAATAAAAATCTTTCCATAGAGAGGTGTCTTACAATCCCTGTAACTTCTGCCACTAGCTGCTAAACAACTACATTTTGTACTAGTTGGCAATTTCTGAATCCTTCCAGGAACAACCCCACAGAATGAACAGTATAGTCTTATGCAATAGGCACAGCAGAATATAACCAAGGCATACTGTAGATCATTGCCACTTAAGAGTTCTTGCTTCTTGCCTCAACTATCCTTGTCTGGGCAGACTTCATCTCAGTCCTCAAGTACAGCTGTTTCTTTACCTGAAACACTTTATATTTTGTCAGGATTTAATTTCAACTTGTTTTGTTTATTTCATTTTGTTTATTACTGAGTTTAGGATTGCCAATTATTTTCTTGGGGTTAGATGATGGGAAGGAGTAAACCAGAGTATCATCAGCATTATGATAGTGACCCATTCCAACACTCTGAATACCTCACTCACCAGTTTCATCTATATCTTAAAACCCAGAAGACAAAATTGAACCCTATGGGATGTGATGGATCTGCAGCCAATGTGTTGAACTGTAGCTCCACAGCACCACCTTCTGGGTATACTCCATCAGAAAAGATCAGAACCACTTCAAAATAGTGCCCCTAAGTCCCAACTCAGCCAGATAGATAGGAAGGATACTATATATGTACGTATGTATGTGTGTGTGTGTGTGTATTATATACTATACACTATACACTATACTATACACTATATACTATATATGTATGTATTTCATTTGGCATAATAGAATACAACATTAGTGCATACAAATTCACAAAAACAGCATATAAAATGTACATCAAAATATAAACACCAGAGCATTGAATTATTTTGAAAATACACAGTGTGAGTGATAAATAAAATTATGAATAGAATTAAATTATGTATGAGCAGTTACTGGAGTGACTAAACCTATGGCCAGATATATAGGTTGTTTAGCCATTGGACAGCAGTACCCTCAAGATGACGTATTTCTGCAGGGATTCAGGGAAACTTCTGAGGGGGCATTCCATTGCAATATGATGTAAAGTTTGTGGAATGTTCCCACAGTCACAGTTAGGATTATCAACCAGCCCCCATTTATATTTCCAGTATTGGCACCTGCCATGGTTGGTTTGAACCCGGTTACGTGCTGTCCACATTGTTCTTGGGAAATCAAAGCCAAAAGAACATTGTACTGGACACTAAATATAACAGATCTGGGTTAGAAGCTGGCGCCATGCTATTTCATTGTCAAATGCTATCTAAGTTTCCATGAAAAGTTCCAAGATTTGAGTGTGAATATTTGATGATAGGTAATAATCAGCTTGCCACAGATTTTTGCCACCTCCTTTTTAAGGCTGATTGCCTTCTAGGTTGTGGGGTAGTATGTTAGATAATACTGGTAATCATTCAGAAGGTGTTCCTGATATTAGCCTCATAATGTGATTAAGCTGGGTATCCACTGCTTTTGTGTGGGCACTGTTTAATCATGCAGGGCTGCAGTACTTGGCCACCAAGTATATCAAAGCAAGAGCTGATGTCCTAAGAACTGTAGCCTTGCTGCCCAGCTGGTACCAGAAAGTTTATGTAGAATTTTTATTTTATTTTATCTACACACTTTTTCTTTTTAACTTTGGTCCTACAAATTAAGGACCGATCAACGGTCATTCCTAAATGCTTTGGATTACGATTAAATTTCAGCAACTGGTTCCTAGATTCCATTTGGTATATAGTTAGGGACAGTGACAGTTTTTCATTTGGACTTCTTTGGGTTTCACAGTAAAATACATGGGAAAATACGATTGCCAATAAAATGAAACTAGGGTTAGGTATAGGGTTAGGTCTCTTTGGAGTCGGGCCGAAAACTGATGGTAGGGATAGATTCTTATATGTTCCCTAAGGTAAGTGTCAGGAACAGCTTTTTGTTCAGATGTCTTTGGCATAGTACATAGTAAAACACATGAGATAATCCCATTGCCAAAGATACTGAAACTAACAGTATTGTTAACAGGCAAGGCAGGGAATTCCTCATGCCCATTCATAAAACTACTGCAAAAGTTAGAACAGTCACCATTCTAACATTAACAATGAGTTTTCCATCATCAGCTCCATCTGAATGGAGTAAGAATATGCTTGAGTGTAGTCTGATGTAATCTGGATACATTTTATTTACAAGAGTTTTGTTTGCCTACTGTATTTGAAAAGTAATCTGGAGGTCATCAAGGAAAGAGCTAAAAATTGTTGCAACATGAAAACAATATCCAGTGCTTTACCTGATGATTGCCTTTTCATTTCCAAACATTGTAAATATTCCAAAGTAAATATTTACAGCAGTGACGTTTTTAGTGTATTTGGTATCTTTATAGAAAGACATGTTTCATTTTTAATATATTTTATTTATTAAGAGTGGGTAATGTTAATCTGAGTACCTTATAGGAGAGGGAGTAATTTGCATTTTAATTATTCCTTTGTAAACCACTAGATGGTAGCAGAAGACAACAAAGCCCTGCCTTAGAATGTCTCACCAGACTTAGGGCTGAGCTGCCTAAGCTTCTGCAAAGGAGGAATGTTTTATTTTTGCTTCTCTTACAGAGCAAAACACAAAAAACACAAAAAAAAGAAAAAAAAGGTTTCTTCTATCTTTCAGCTTCTTTCTCTCCCCTTCCCTTGCTCTCGTTTGCCTGGAAAAAAAGCACATTTATTCACTCACTATATGATACTTTAGCTTTGAGGATTTTCTTACTGTGGTCTGCAAATATGTATAGGTTTTTCTTTTTAGTTTCAATGATTTCTTGCATGATCTCTGACTACTATTATCTCATATAAGACTAGGAAAGCTTTGTATCCTATTAAGAAGCAACTTGTTTCTTAGCTGCCAAGCCTGCAGGCTTAAGTTTCAAAACTTAGGAGAAGGAAGAGGAGTAGATGCTTGTGATCCTGCAGAATTTCTCACATGAGGCTAGTAAACAGGGTCTGCAGGACTTACTTATGGAGTCAAGTATCCCCCACACTTGCAGGCAAAAAAAAACCAGAAACATGATAGTCCTCCATTTTCAGGGAGGGGTTGGCAATTTATGAATTCATGCTCTTTAAGAATAATGCTAGAACTTACAGGGTGTGTATGTTTGTGTAAGACTTCAGTTTGTTTCTATTATCTCCTGAAGCAAAATGTTCATTAGGAGCTTTCCATGGTGCTACATCTACTGTCTGTTTTACTTTATGGGTTATCTAAATGGATAGATCAGAAAATTACCAGGCTACTGTTCAAAAAAAATCTTCTGTCGAGCAAACTGTCGAGCAAACTGATGAACTAGAAGTAAATCAGTCACTTTTCCATACATTTGTTTAGGATGAAAATGCCCAACTTTCTTTTCTAACCAGTATCAAAAAAGGCAACTGGAAGGGGAAAGATGGAGTTATGCCCTCTCTCTTCTGGCAGTCTTTCCAATTCCCCTGCTGGGTTGTGGAAAAAAAGACTGGCCTTTCATAAACCTTCCCTTTATGAGATTGCTAGGTAAGAGGAAGACACTTCACTTTCTACATGCCCTGCACAGTGAATTGGTGAGGGATGAATTGTAGGGCTGGAAGGGGACAATTAGACTATTTCATTTCATTTATTTCATTTATTTCATTTATACCCCGCCCTTCTCCCGGAGGACTCAGGGCGGCTTACAGCCAGTTTAAAACAATCCCACATAAATACCAAATACAAATCTAAAATAATTAAGAATAAATATTTGAATTGGCCGCTCTATTAAAATTTTGTTAAAACCAATTAAAATACCCCCTAGGCCAGTCCTG
>NW_015386664.1:371336-455289 GCF_001527695.2 Protobothrops mucrosquamatus | reverse complement strand
CTGATCAAACCACCCTCCCCTAACCCCCCAACTTCCTCCCTCACCGTTCTAATGCCGCGCCCCTCAGACAGGTCTGGCCTTGGCCTCGGAGAGGCATCCCCCATGCCCCCCCTGGCTATCCCCGAACCCCCTAAAAATTTGCTAAAACATCCTTCTAAAAAAGCTTTCAATTTTTTCCTCTTTAGCTCCCTTGCTGCACACCACCTCTCGGGGTCCCACACCCCTTCATCGAGGCCGGCCCTTGGGATTGTACTGGGCCATGCCTGCGCGAGGGGGGAATCGCGCAGGGCCAGCAGTTCCGACCTGAGGTACATTC
This sequence comes from Protobothrops mucrosquamatus, assembly GCF_001527695.2. Taxonomy (NCBI): domain Eukaryota; kingdom Metazoa; phylum Chordata; class Lepidosauria; order Squamata; family Viperidae; genus Protobothrops; species Protobothrops mucrosquamatus. The sequence goes on along the minus strand of NW_015386664.1, from coordinate 454,973 downwards.
CGGTCACAAACAGGAGACCCAACAGGAGACCCAACAGCAGAGACCCAACAGGAGACCCAACAGCAGAGAAAAAAGGGGGGGGAAAAGTCCTCATCTTGACTATGTAATCCAATTTGAGGCTCAGGACAGGAATTCAAAGTTAAAGCATTCCAGACCAACATATGGCTAGTTTTCATCTGAACATAACCAATGAAAGGAATCTGGATATTTCTGGATAATGGTTCACTGTTGAACTTCTCTAACCAGATTTTTTTTCTGCATTTAATAAAGATCTGTCTTCTTATCATACTATTATTTCATGTCCTGTATTATGAAACAAGAAAACTAGATTTTTTTTTCTATTGTGAGAATTATTTTAGGTGTTAAAGAATGCTAGCTTGAGTTTTATTTTTTCAAGATAAATATATATCTAACTCCATTTCTCTTCATAGGGTTTAAATTTCTACATGCATGATCATCCTACTGTTCTTTTTCTGATTCCCCCCCCCCAATTTCTTTGAATTTGCAAGGTTCTCTGGAACTGTGAGGTCTTCTGAAATTTAGAGTACAGCTAGACAGCTGGGATGATCTGATTTACTGAATTAATTGGAGTCTGACTAAAGCAGATAAAGGTGGGACCTTCAGTCTGCCAACTGTCTGCTTATGCATTTAAATACATTTTCTTATTCATGTAGTAGTGTATCAGCTAATATATTCAAGGTTGAGGGAAAAGACAAAGATTAAGTGGTGGTGTTGGCAAATAACTTGAGACTCCAAGTTAAATGGGATTAATTTGATCTTACATTAAGCCATGTAGTTACAGAAATCTGACAATTTTGCCTCTTTCCACTTTTTCAAGCATTCAGTCGATAGCTTTGATGGTAAGCATTAAGATTCTGCAGTGGTCCAGATGCACATGGGGTAAGGTGATTTGGAGTATGCAAGCGCATGCATGTCACACCTATCCTCCAGTCTTTTAATAAGCTTTTTTCTACTCTTGAAATGCCAGGAAAAGTGTGATTGATTTAAGGGATTTAAGGGATAGTTATGACAAGAGTGTCCATGTTGAATTCCTTTTAAATCCAGAGCACCGCACAATTGTATTGAATGGGCTGTTCAACTAACATAATTGTTTAGTGGATCCAAAGGAATAAATCCAGAACTTTTCCAGATTTTGGAAAACTATGGTAGGAAAAACTTTATATTTTGAAACACTGCCAGCTCTACAAACTCTTCAAATATTGATCTCACATTTCCTGGGGTTATTGAGCCTGTCGGAGAGATATACACAAGTTAATAGACCTACTTTTTATACACCCCTAGGCTTATTCATTTGTGGCATATTGAGGGCATGATGGAATGAGATCAGACTTGAAAATAAGTTCGCAAAAATTACTGTAGCCTTTCTCAATTGTATCAGCATGCTGAGCTTCCATTTATGGCCTTTAAAAATAATTTCAAACCTTCAAAAACACCATTTCAACTGTTCTTGGATTACAGAATTAAAACAAAAGCCCAAAGGAGAAAAAATAGGTGGGCATTTTTTCCAAAGAAAAATAAATTCTAATTTGTATTCAAAGAAATGTAGCACAAAGTTTAGCAGTCATGGTTCCAGTTGCAAAATTTTCTTTCTTTCTTTCTTTTTACCACTGGCTCCCTTTCATGAATTTTAAATAACCAAAGAGCAAAACTTAAGTTACTTTTATCCAAGCTGGTACCAATTTACACTAAAAGTGTAAAAAGCTATTTAACATTAACATTCATAACATACATCGGCCATCTTGAATTAGAGCTTTCTAGAATTTTAACTTTTTAAAAATCTTATGGCTCTGTTGAGATGCATTAGAGATAATAGTCTCTAAGCAGTAATAATGTCCTTATTTTAAACAAACGATAAGCACTTGCTCATGGCATTTAAACAGTATACAAGGGTCGCTTCCTAAGGCAGCCTAATTGTAACTGTTAACTTCTACAATTGGAAACTTCTTACTTGAGTTCTGCATTAGAAAAATTTTTCTAGACTCCGAGTGGAATTTTGTCTCCCTGCAAGTAGTCCTTTATTTACAACCAGTTCCTTAAGAACTGTTTGAGAATACAACAGACTTGAAAAAAGTTACGACCTGTCCTAGAAATTAACAACTGCTGCAATACCCCTGCGGGTCATGTGACTACATTTCAGACATTTGGCAATCATGTTCCACAATCACATGATTGCATATAGTGACATTTTTTGCCATTTTCTGGCAAAAGATGCCCATTGGATAAACTGGATTAGGATTTACCATCATACGATTCACTTAACAGCGATCGTAAAAAACAGCTGCAAAATTGAGTCCAGTCATGTGGTGACTCAACTTATGACCAAAATTCCAGGCTTAATTGTAGTCATAAATCAAGGACTACCTCTATTCACAACAGTGGCAAAATAATCTGCTCAAGCATGTTCTAACATCTCAGTTTGGACTAGGTGCTTTGGCTGCATCTGAGAAACCTGAGATGTTAACATTCAGTGTTTGAATAATTGACTAAATTATAGTTATTCACACAGTCAGCCAGATGTTCAGACTGGATATGGCATTTTTGTCCACCCATTGAGTCCTTCCCAAGGACCTGGGATAGGCAGATATTCTTGTACGATGGTGTTAAAGGTATTGTTGCAGGATGTAAACTGTTCCAAGTAAAGCTGCTTTTTGCAATTGACCGATGTTAATTTTGTCAATGCCGATGGTGTTCAAGTGGTGCTCTATTTGTTTTGGGATTGCACCCAAGGTACTTATTATAACCTTTGCTAATTATTATTAAACATGTATGCTGCCTGATTCTCAATGAACGGACAGCTCACAACAATCAAAGAAATTACAGTAACTATCTGAAGATTTCTAATAAGGATGAATTACATAACCGTCTCCTGCTAGTCACTGTAACTGAAAACACAGGATATACACCAGGGATCTTCAAACTTGGCAACGTTAAGACTTGTGGACTTCAACTCCCAGAATTCCTCAGCCAGCCCTGGCTGGCTAAGGAATTCTGGGAGTTGAAGTCCACAAGTCTTAAAGTTGCCAAGTTTGAATACCCCCGATATACACTATATAAAGTATAAATAAATTCCTTCCTTCAATGGCAGAGGGGTGAAAGTCATGGGGTGTGACATAATATGACATCTATCTCTGCTTTCAAAGCTCAAAGAAAGGTAAACTATATATAGCATTCAAATAAATGGAACAACATGATAGAACTCAGTAATCACAAGATAATTGACTCATCTGATCATTTTCTGTCACTCAGGATAATTAAGTTAGTTGATCTCTCCAGTGGATGATGGAATTATGTTATTTTTTTAACAGAAAAATACCTTGAACAGTATATTATCTATGGGAATAATCATTGGTTACTGGCATTTTCCCAGTTTCAAAAAGCTTATAAGGTTGATAATTATTTGTCCATATTTTATTCTGTGCACACTTGAGAAGCTTATGGAGTTGGTTTATTTTATTTATTAGATTTGTAAGGCCTACTATCCTTCACACAACTTGGTTCATAGAATTATTTATTGTTTTTCCCAAATATTTGTTTATTTGAAACTAACTGGCTTTTGGGGCTTAATTTGCTATGAATCCCTACCTTTGCAGACTAAATCAATATATTAAGTCTTGCAAGTTGAGAAGCTTGAGCAGAGATAATAGGAGAAGAGTGCTTGTTATGATTTTTAATAGACTTACAGCAGCAGACGTCTTGTCTAAGAAGAAATATAAATTTACCTTGTTGCTTTTTTTTTATTCACCAAGACATGACACTCTATACCAGGGGTGTGAAACTGCTGGCCCGCGGGCCGGTTTCATCATACTGAAGCCACGCCCACCCCATTGCCAGCAATGGCAAAACCGGCCCGATACGTTGCACGACATTTGACACCCCTCCTCTATACAAACCTGTTGTCAGAAAGGGGACAAATGCTGGTCCAGTTTTTCATTTATGAAAGGCTGTTCTTAGTGCATCGGACAACTTCCTGTATCAAATGGGAGTACTGAAAGCTTGATTGTCTATATGTCTTTCCATCTTTCTTCTTGAAATATCAAATGGGATTTTAAAATCTTATGTAGGAATATACCAGCTTGTTGGTGCAAGGAGTTAACATTCTGATCAATGTTTGATTAAACTATGCAACATTATTTAAGAAATATAAATGTAAGTTCGTGCTTTTGTGATATCTTTTGATGGTCAGATGAATTTAGAACAAAGGCATTTCAGCATCCCTACAACATAATTGCAAAATGTATCTAGCTCTTCAGAAAGTAAGGAAGTGGCATTTGTATTTAAAACTAGAATGGTTTGGGTTCGTTGAGAATTCCATGACTGAGCAAAATCATGACTAGTTTTCCTACTTCAAAATGCTGGCAGCTTTAACTGTTTTGCTTTTCTTAAGTAAAGAGGAAAATGTAGAATAATAATTTTCTCCAAGCTTCTGGAGATATTAAAAATGTCTTGTAGTACAGAGTAAAGAATTCTATTAACATTTTTATCAGGCTTGAATAAACAGAATGTTGTAAATGAGATTTTAAAACAAATTGTTGAGCTTATCCTTTAGTGTATGTTATTGCATCTTCTTACCAAAAACATGCCCAATAAGAGAAAATTAACTCATTAAGAGAAAAATTACTATTTCTTAGCTGTGTTTTGTAAAATACAGCTGTTCAGCATCTTGGAGAACAATCATGGGTATTAACATTAGCAAGAGGGTTGCTTTTGGAACCATTTTCAGTGGTTTCTGCTAGAAGTAATTATAGGGACAAAGAAAGTTAGTCATTGTAATAATAGTAATAATAAATGTTTTCTTTGTGGTTTTGTTCTAATAATTTGTGGAATACAAATATCGTAAAAGTATTGACACTGATTACTTTCAAATTGTAGGTCATGAATAGTGAGTTTAAACTGATTTTAACTGAGCGTCATGAATATTAATACTGATAATGTTATGAGTAAACCAGTATATTGATTTGGGCAATCAAATTTTTAAAAGTATTCTAGTTAATAATTTGGGATATTTTGTTTTTAAAAGATAAATGTTTTAATATTCTTAAATATTGGTTTAATATCAAATATTAAAGCTTCACAAGAAGAACACACCTGCCGTTCTCCAAATGGTGTATCCCATTCTTGTAAGCTTTTGAACCCTTCCGAAGCATTGCAAGAACAGGGCATGCTATTTGGAGAATGGCCTTGAGAAGAAAGTCTGGCATAATCAGTAGTTGCCTCTCATAGGGTTAGTCCAGGAGCAACTTGTCAACAGTGGGAGGAAGATGGCGAAGGTCAGCTGGGTACCACAAAGCCTGCGGAGCACAAGTCAGCGCAGATGGCAGGAACTTTATGCTGTGTTGGTTGGCCACAGCACAGTGCTTGAAGCAGCACTCTGTAGTGGCAGTGCAGGGGCTGAAGTTGAAGCCCGGGTGTCGTGGTGGCCAGTTAAGATTGCTGAAGACCCCCTCCTCTCCTCCTCTTCCTCCAAAATCCTGCAGTGCAGGGTAGCCAAAAGGCAGAGATGGGGAGGGGGGAAGATAGGTGGGAGGGAGTTTAAAAGGAGTCAGTCTCTTACCTTACCAAGGCTTGGGACTGGGAGAGGCCAAGCAGGAAGGATTTTCATCAGGGTGGGTCCCAGCCCAATGACTGGTGTGATAACAGAGGCAATGGGGAATACTCAGATTGGTACCTTACCTGACAGGAGGACCCAGGAGGGAACCTTTTCTGCCACAACACCTGTCCTTTGTAGCATCATCCCCCATGAGATAAGAATGGCCCCGACCTTATTAGCCCTCTGAAAGCTGCTGCCAGGTGGGAAGGGTGTGCAGGTACCTACAAGGCATGTGAGCTGGGGATAGCTGCTGCCAGGCAAGGGAACAATTTACCAGAGCAGCTTGTGATCTTTCGTGCTGGCTTCTCTGTTAATTTTACTTGGGGGAAGCCAGCAGGGAAGGTTGCAAATAGCGGTCGCGTGACAGTGAGATGCTGCAAATGCCGTTGCCAAGTGTCCAGATCATGATCATGTGACCAGAGGGGTGTTGAGACAGCTGGAACTTTGAGGACTTGGTATAGGAATCATTGATTCAGTGATGTCCTAATTCTAAATGGTCACTGAACAAATGGTTATTAAATGAGAATGACCTGTATGTTTTTTATGGTTTGAATAGTTGTTATTGTTTTAATCTTTTGTTTTCTTTATTTTTATTGTGGTTTTTTTTGTAGTCTTAACTGTATGCACCATCCAAGTCATGGTAGTGAGATGGATGGCTAAATAAATTTAATAAATAATAAATAAATATCTTTAGTGAGGAGTGATTGCTCATAGCTTTAGAGCAATTTATTTTTTTTAGTGGCTTTTAATGGCTTCCCTAAATAGATGAATGCTAAATAAGACAAATATGACAAATTGTCAGTTTTCTATTGTTTACTACTGGATTAATGGCTAAAGTAACTAAGTTGCTTCTTCAAGCAAATCCTGGTGTCTCCAGAACTAGGCTGGGGGAAGTAGCAGCTCTTAACAAGATATATGTATTGTCCCTTTCCTTTCCCAGCTCAGGTCAGGCGATTCCTAAGTGCTGAATGAGGTTTTGCACTCAGTCACTCACCCACCCACCCCTCCATGTAATTGGGCATAATCAGTCAATCCTCATAACAAGCTACTAATCAAAGCTTGGAAATTCCTTTTTAAAAGGGAACTTTATAGATTTTGGTCCAAGAATGGACTGTACCTGTCTAAGATAAAAGAGTGTCCTTTAATACTTCATCATTTATCACCTCCTCCATCTCTGGGAGTAAAGTTCCAGATGAGGCCAGGAAATCTCTTATAACCCAATTTCAGAGGGATATGATCAGGGTTCAGGGGCATCTAGTGTGCATCTGCTCACCAGATCTATACCAGTATAAACATGCTCAATTTTATGTGAAAGGTGAACAGAAATATACAGATACTCGTGTTCTCTTAATGATAGTTCCTATGTTAGGACAGTGTTTACTACTGAGTTTGTGTATTTCCAGCTCTCATAATACGATTCAGATGAGAGTAGTGGGGCTGTTTGGATATTTTATTTTGTCTAATAAAAATACCAGGCCTCCAATGCTGAAGCTGTTTCAAAAGAAAAATTCTCTTTTTTGTAACAGGGTTACAAGGAGAACATGTAACGGGAAAATAATGTACTGTAAATTCTAAATTTCATCCAGTATCTTGTTGGTTTAAGATTGTTAAAGTTGGCCTATTAGATTTTTGTATCCTAATCAAAATTTAATAAAAGGAGCCCCCCCCCCCATTCCACCCAGTTCTTTTAGGAATTGCCCATTCTGTTTTTAATTATTCTTAAAACAAAGATGGCTCTTTTCAGAATGAACAGCCGTTTCATGTGCACTTAACTTGTCGGTCATCACCCTCCCTCCCATAAAATCCATCTTTTCTTTGAATTAATATCAGTTATTTGGAATCAAATGCTTTGTGAAAGGGAATGATAAATATTTTCTTTCAAAATATTTTATTTTATTATTTTTTTGCTTTTTTAATCCCATATGCAATAATAACCTTCTGTTTTATAGGCAATTTTTGGAAGCTGAGATGACATAGTTACAAAAACTGTTGATTCATTAAACCTGTAATGCTGCCATATTCTGCTGTACAAACTTCCCCTTCTTTCTCTTAAGAAGTCTTAAAATGACTTACAGTCCACAACCAACTGAGGATAAGGAGATCCCTTTTGATTAAGTTGTTTAAAAGAAAAATCTCAGGGTTGTGTCTTTTGTGCTGATCAAACAAAAGACAGTAGAATATGAAACAGGCTTTTTGCTGCTTGCTTTATTGAAACTTCTAGAACTAATTCCACTGAGCCTGCAAGAATTACCACATAAGCAGGCGGTCCAAGGTAATCAATACTAGATCACAAGCATGCATAATCAACCCATGATAACAATAACCCCAAAATCATTAGTTAACAACCGTAATTGGGATTGGGAACTTCATTGCTGGATGATGTGGTTGCAAAGTGAAAAATCATGTGACTGTATTGATTTATGACGGCAGTTACAACTGCAGTCATTAAATAATTTGCATGTGGTCATTAAGCCTGTTGTCACATGACCTGCAACTTCCTGCCAACTTTCACACTGACTTTTGCCTGCCAGAAACTGGCAGTTAACGCCACAAATATTGATCCTCTGAGCATGGGATATTGCGACCATCATAATTGTGTGCCAGTTACAAAGTGCCAAATCAGGATCACATGACCATGGGGATACTGTGACAGTAGCAACCTCAAGAAATAGCTGTTAGTCTTCTTGTACAGCACAGTCATAACTTCAAATGGTTGCTGAACAAGTGCTCAGTAAGCAAGGATTAGCAGTATATCCGTTTACCAAGCTATGGAGTCCATTATATTTACAAATCTAGGGTTTTCGTATGTGAAAGGGATACTTTATGTCACCACAGACAGGAACATTTGGGGAGACCAGCAGTACTAGTGAGCATTGAGTAAGCACCATCTGTATGTCTTTAGAGTTAGGTGCTGCTTCTGGTAATTGAGGAATTACATTTAAGTTTCCAACCACACCAGGTACAGCTTTTTGTATTGTGCCTCTCTTCTCTTCATCTGGTTAATGTGCCAGCGTTTTTATCATGGAAAATTGCCCAACTTCTTTTGACTGTCCAGTGAGCCTCTTCGCAAACCTTGAACATAAGAACAAAATCACTGGTGTTTGATTTGTTGTTACTTATTTTCCATAGCTTGCTCACCAAGCATTTTAAAAACATTTCAGTGGCTCTGTTTGTACATGAATTATGGTCCTCTGGCATTAGCTAAAATGTTTAACTCTCCAAACAAAATTGAATGCTTCTCCTATTTTGCATCATATTTTTTTCTTCATGATGCAAAGCTAGGAGATATTTACTTCTGTCTGTCATGATGTATCATATCACTGCATTGAAGCCATATTGTGAGGCATCACAAGCTAATTTCATTTGCAAGTGCTGTTTGTTGTATGCAATCTGCATAGGCTTTTCATCTGTTCCTGAATGAGTTTGGAGGGAAGGGAGGAAGGATTCCATATGCAAAATACAATATAACCTAAGAGATGGAAACTGCAGAAGAATACATGAGGAATATCAATAGATGGCAGTTGCAAAACAAGTTTGAGCATTCCACCATCATTCCATCAAAATTACATTTTTCCATGTGCTCTTTGTTTCTGGGAGGATAAAGATGCAACGCTAGAAACAAGAATGGGTTTGTTGTTATCCTCTTCTGTGTATATCAGTAGCAATACATTTCATAATTCAGACCTATGGTATGTTTTCTAAAAACATTGTATTTGAGCTATCTTGAATACATATACATTATGTACAGTATGGATAGCCACAAAACAAACAAACAGAACAAACCAGTCCAGAGTTTTCATTCAAAGCACAAATGGCCACAAATTCAAAGCTCAAGCTCTCATATTTTGGACATTTTCATGAGAAGACCTACTTATCTTGATAGGTCCATGATTCTGAGAAAGGTGGAAGGAAAAAAGAAGAGGATGATATAAGGCGTATGCATTTGATTACAGCAGAATGAATGCACTCTTGACAGAACTACAAGGCCAAGTTGAGCTTAAATCATCATGGAGAACATCTGTGTGGTTATTAACAGTTGATACTGGCTTGTTCATATTTAATCAATTTAAATCCTGAAATAATCGACTTTAGTGCCAATGTATAGTTATGAGAGAGTTCAAATTCTTATTTCTTGAGGTTTAAATTTTTGTGCTGATTTTTCACTAATGTATTTTTTATCATAGACATACAAAGTATAAATACTAAGAGGTGCCTAAAAGCATGGGCTTATTAGCTAGAGTTGCAAGTGATACTTGGTAGTGGCATATTGGAAAACTGCCCTGTCCTCATGATTCTTAGTGTATTTTTTTTACTCTACTTTCTATTGTGTAGAAGCCTACCACTTTCAGCTTTATGTTCCTAAATCCTGTTTGTGTAGCAGGAACTAGCTCCTCATGCTCTCTCAATATATATTTTTGGCATGTTTAATGATAGGATTTTTGGATGGATGGATGGATGGATGGGAAGGCAGGCAGACAGAACAAGTACCATCTCTAAGAGATGTACATTATATAGTCCTTTCTTTAGAAAGGCTTAACAATGGAGGAATTACCTCTTGAGGAAAATTCTTTCTCTAGTCTTCTCCATATGTGCAGGAAAGGGAGTCTCTTTGTGAATAGCAAGGAAGTGAGGCCAATAGATTGCAAAGCATTGCATTTTTCAGTTATTCTCAGGGGATATTACACAAGATGATTAATATTTTAATGTCTTAGATTCTCTGTTTTATTTTTAACACCAGAGCACTTTAAATCACATGGGAAAAATCTGTCTCTTCTCCAGTTACATAAACAACTGGTAGTACTGGGGCTAAAGGCGAAAATAATTTTCATGAGACGAGAGAAGATATAGGACAGATTTTTATGTTTGACATCAGAAATTCATTTTGCTGCACTTGGGTGTGAAAAGGATGTCATTCTGCAGCTAGAATGATATAATTTGATATATTATTTGACACACAGCAACTGTTCTTCAGATTTTAGTAGGATACACATATAAATACAAGTTTGCCTTTATAACTCACTCATATTTATATAACATTTGTAACTATTTATCTTTTGTTTTTCAAAATGTGTGAAGAATCCATAATACTTTACGCAAGTTAGAAAATTACTGCTTCTGTAAATTGATATGCAGTGCACATTGCCCAAGATCTTTAGAGAGTTTTGAGCTGTTTTATGGCTGTCCACAACTGTGCACCCCTAGTTATTATTCTTATGACTGATTGCACAATCAGCCAGATGTTTACATTGGATTTGGCATTTTTATTCACCTATCAAGTCCTTCCAAAGATCTGGGATAGGCAAATGTTTGATGGTGTTAATGATATTATCACAGGATGTAAGCTGTTCCAAGTAAAGCTTCCTTTTGCAATTGACTGATGGTGATTTGGTCAATGCCCCTGGTGTTCAAGTAATGCTTCAGGTATTTTGGGATTGCACCCAAGGTGCCTACTTCTATCTGTCATTAAAGCTTAAGCTGCTCAGCTTTGAGTAAGATACATTTACCATCTAGCAATAAACTTCCTTTTTAAGGAACCGAGCTTGCTTGCCCTTCATGAACAGCTCCTCACATGCATTTTTGGGCCAGTTACTCCCTCTCAACTCAATGCACCTTACAATGTGTTTGTTGTGGGGGAAAATAGGAGGTGGGAACATTATGTACAGATCCTTAGTTACACAAAATAAAGACAGGATATAAATCTAATAAATTACATAAAATGCTGATGCATGAGAGCAAGAAGCTAGACCAGCTATAGAGCAGAGTTAGGGATTAATCTAATTGAATATATATGGACACTCTGATAAAACTGATCTATGGTAAGCAGGGAGAAAGTTGGTTTTCCTTGATTATATCTGGAAATATCAGTCAGTGGTGTTCTGCAGAGCTTTGTAAGCAGTTTGCAAAATTCATTGCAGATAAAATTGCTTGTATTTATGCCAGAATTTATGCCACTTTGGACAATTTTATAATTAAGATGTCCTATGTGAATTTGATTGGTTTTTCTCTCAAAGAAATAAGTTCCTTGTAGCAATTATTGCCATTGTTTCTCTCTTCATTAACCACTTTAGATTGGCAATATTTCTTTGATCAATGCAGGGAAAAATGCATGGGTTTGGAACCACCATTATCCTAATCATACTTGGGTATATATGGGGTTCTTTTTGGGGGGGGGACTCAAGATTGGAGATTCTCTGCTTGTCTTTGGGCTGAAAGTAACTAGGAAAACAAGCTGAATCTGTACTTGGAGAACATATGAGTTTCTGTTGCTTTGGGTGGATGGACTTTAAAATTTGGGTGGATGCTTGTCATAGTCCCATTTAAGGAACACATTTATAGCTTGCGGATACTCCTGGATCTGGCATTAATACTGAATAATCATGTAATATCTGTGACAATAAGAGCTTTTTAGCAACGTTCACAAATCAGTTGTACTACTTCATAGAAGGGAGAAAGCAGTTGATTATATATGTGCTGATAAGCTGCAAATAACCTCAGGATTGGGATGCTTCTTAGGATGGCCCTTGAAGATGATCTAGAAGTTGCAGGTGACTTAGAAAACATTAGCATGAATTGTAAATAACCGCTTTCTAGAGGTATTTTATATCTCTGTATTGAAACATTGCTACATTGCTTTCCAATTACTTTCTGAACCTGATTCCTAATACTTTGGTTTATAAAACTACATATAACTCAGTCAAATGAGTTTAGAATGGCAGTGCCATTTACTTCTAAACAATTACCCAACATCCTCGGGTCTTCAACAAGGCATCTTTTGGTGGTCCTGCCAGGCTATGTTAATATCATATGTAAAGTCTGTCACTTGAAGTTAGGGCAATCTCCTTCCTAATTGCAGCTTATGAGTACTCTTTTGGAGATTTCATGTTACTGCAATTATGAGCATATATAAACATGTTGCTCATACAATTGTATTTGTTTTCTCCTTTTCATTTATCTAATTTTATTTTGAAGCCAAACTAATTATTTTGGGAACCAACTTCCTTTTATCCAGTAAATCCCTTAAAGCCTTTATATGAAAAGGTTGCTTCTCACAATTGAAACAAAAACAGTATCGGGGTTGATCCATATTACCTTTAGGGTTGGAGAAAATGTTCATACAATTTTTTTAAAAAAATGTTCTTTGGAGAAATGTAAAAAGTCAAACTTGAAATTGCCACGTTGCTTTTGTTTGTACCCAAACATAGAATTAACATTATCTGATTACTTTTAATAAGGACATTTTAGTTCAAATGTTTGTCTAAATTGCCAGTTAATACAAATCACTTTTCCCATGGTTACTACATGTCTTTTGTGCGTGCTTGTAGTAAGTTTGGATTTCTTGTCGTTGTTTGCTTCGCTGCTTGATATGCCCTCATGAGATATGGGAAGACCAGACAGCGCCCTGCAAGCCACTCACAGAGCAACCATGAGGACAGTTTGTTGTATTCGATGGCAATTTAAATGAGCATTTGGGGGGGGGACATCCTTATTAAAAGGGGTTATGAGTTGAGGCTTGTATTTTGCTTTCGGAGAGAAAGTATACACTTCCTAAGGCAGTCCTGATCTTTGAAGCAGACCAAACATTGTTGGAAGCACTATAATGTCCATTTGGGAAATATCTCCCTTACCACTGGCGATGTTGCCTGCCTAGAACAGCAGAAGTGGTGATTCAGCAACTTCTTTAAGGTTAGAGTTTTCTTACCTGTGCTGTCATAATTGGCTCTTGGAAAAGAAACCAAATGTGCTAGGAATACTTTCCTGATTACAACGGCACTGGAAACATTCTTATCATGGTGAAAAATTAGAAACTCATCTCAGTTATGCGCAATCATAAGGTGCATAAAATGTTATGTGCATTTCTAATCATAGAAACCTGTGGCTGCAACTGTTGATGAAGTTATGGCCTTGGCGTAATCCAGGCAGGTTTTGTGGATTAAACTTTCTGTTACTCACAGAATTTTCTGATCAAAACAACAAGTGCAAATAGGAAATTAAATGGGCATAAAATGTCAATCATATATATATAGGATTTCCTAAGCTTTCTTGGTATAAAAGAAGTGTGCGGGGGGGGGGGTTGCTAAACCATTTGTGAGGGGTGATGCCTCGTACAAAAGGACTAATGTATGGATACTTTACTGCTTTACTTTCTCTGGAGAACTAAACAAACTGAAGTATGTGTTGTTTCCTCTTCTATTTATTTTCACAGTAAACGATTTAAGGATAAATAATAATTGGTTAAACTAGGCATCTAGCACCTTCCTTATTGTGATCTCGTTCATCATACTTCCTAAAGTAGTGTGGAAAAAAAACCCTAACATTACTATATCTTTTCCTGTGTACATATGGTGGAAATTGGACTAGTCTTTGTAGGACTTCAAAACTAACTTTCTTAGTTTGCCCTTTAAACAGAGGATGGTCTTATAGAAAACTTTGTGTGCCACCTGTATTGCACTGTTCCCTTTTTGTTAATCGGTAATAAATCTTGATTTTGTTGGGTTTAGGAGTTTTACTCTTGGCACATATGTAGAACCAATTATATCGTAAATCACCAGTGTTTCAGCAGATGTCATTCTGATTGTTCCCCACTGCATAGAGCACTACTAGTAAAACATTTAAGGTCAGGAACTTGGATTCCTTAACCACTGTATTCAAGGAGACCCGTTTATTGTTCTGTCTCAGTAGAAGCAGTTGATTTCTCTTAGACTTATATCACATTGGCAACCTATCAAGGAAAGTCATAATTACATTTATGCAATTGAGGGGGTGGATGAGCAGAGGATTCATTAATCTGTCTTCATGAATTAAGACTGCTTCCCTCTTTTTAGCCCTCCAGTATGTATGTAGCAGATTCTTATGGATACAATATTTTATGCTCATTATCAAGCAAGAATTATGCTTTGGGCACTGAAACAGACTGTTTGACCTATGTCTTTTGCATTGTAAAATTGTTAAATGTATTCTTTGTACTTTTGAAAATATAAAAGGATTTACAGAGACTTCATTGCATAAAACTATGCTTATCACAAATTATTGTGAGTTGGGGGGGGTTAGGTTTCTTATTTTGATTTGTGTTATGAAAGCTGAATATTTTTTTTAAAAAGTCAAAAAGATCCTTCACCTTAACTGTTCTATTAAGTCTACTTAATAAAAAAAGCAAAATAGCAAATCTTGCTTTGGAAATACATATTGGCAGCTTTCTCATTGTCATCAATTGAGTTGCATGCTCGCTGCTTGCTGACTGCATTATATGTAGTTGAATCCTATCTCTAGGTTGCTTAGAGAATATGAGGATTAGGTACCATGTACAAAAGTGCTTTTTGAGAGCATCCAGCATTGCAGAAAAATGCTTTTATGCTTGCCAAAATCAAGGGTGTGTGTTTTTTAATCTTTACCACCTGTTCTTTTCAGCTACATAGAAAAAGGAGATATATTTGTTCCAATATTTTCTTTGTGTGGAGGCTTCCAAATGTTTCAAGTTCTCCTTAGTGAGTTCATGAAGAGGGTTGGATACAAACTCCATTATAGAAGTTCACAGTCTGCAGCAATTAATAATTTAAATTGGAAGTTTGCTACTTGAATTTTTTTGTATGGTCTAGGTGAGGACCTGGAATAGCTTTTAATAGAGAAAGACTTGAGAGATTGAAAGTGGCATTGGAAGGCATACAGGGAGAACGATACAACTGTCAGAGACTCCAAAGCATATTCAAGGTCTACGTTTCAGGTTTTGGTAGGCACTAAGATCTGCGAAAACATATGAGCCATTTATAACTTTAGGTTTCCTCTGATTGTGCTGTACATGAAGGAGAGAATTGAAAGTCATGACTTGCAAGAGATATCTTCCTGACATGGGAAAGACAGTTGTTTAAAGTCTGAGTATTTGCACATTACAGTAATTCACCAGGGCCAAATGCATGGGCATACTTGCTCTTAAATACAGCCCTTTTCACATTGGCTTAACTTTAGTGTCTCAGCTCCCAGCAGGAACTCATGGAAACTATTTATCATTTCTGACATAGAAGGTAAAATCCCTCTTGTTTTATTGAAAATACACTCTTTAAATTTTCATTTAGCAGCTGCTTTGAGTAGTCTGGTGAACGCTGGGAACAGTTCTGTGAGAACCACAGTAATGTGCCAGAAAATTAAGCATCAAACCTAAATAAAACAAAACAATATGTCTGTTAATCATATCTGTTTATTGAAGAAATCTTTACATAAATCACTTAACCTACTTGCTTTCCTGAAGGCAACTGATTATTGTTTAACAGGTGAATATTATCCTTCTCTGATCATGAGACAAGAGGTACAGAAGTATGAAGTCCACACAGTCCATGCAACAAGTTAAAAAGATTTGTTTGGCTCTTGATAATTATCTATAAAATTAATTTTAGCTTCGTTATTAAACTGTTAAGTTTTAACATGTAATGGTAGTCATGTTCTGTCTATTAGTATGCACTGTCATTCATGTACATCTTTTAGTATGCAATCATTCAGTATGTAAGATAGTGAAGGCTTTTATAAGTATGGAGAGATTTTTCTCAGATGATGTAGTATTCTACAGTTTTATTTAAAAAATGCTCTTGGTACTTTGACAGCTCGAGCTGTCATACTTCATGCATGAAAATTAGGTAATTTAGTCCAATTCAGCTATTAGGGCTGTGCAAAACATTCAGAAGGGGCATTCATAAAATATGATGTGAGCAAGACACCTTACTACCAAATACTGACACAGTCTTATCCCATGAAAGACTTGGTATGTCTGATTTGAGAGTTTCACAAGCTTGCGTATATGTGTACGTGCATACCATGTTTCCTTCTGGGACTCGTAGAGAGGTGATGCACACATGCAGAAGCAAGCTGGGAGTGCCTTTGAAACAGCTACGGTTAAGTTTCCAGAAGCTGTGACTGTTTCAATGCTTTGAAGAGAGCTACTCCATGAAATGCTGCTTCAAATGCTTTGTATAGTTTTATCACATATTCCTGGTCAGCTGCTTTCAGAGGGTGCCAAGTCCTAATGCACTTATCTTATGTGAAGGTGGGTAGATTAGTCTTTTGATATCTGTTAGAATTTTTTTTTATCACATAATTTTTTATCACATAATAATTAGAATATTAGTTGAAGGCTGCTTTATCATTTAAATGAAACACTATCTCACTTAAGTATATTAGAAAGGGACTCATTTCCAGGTGATAAAAAAAATGTTTTCTGGGCCAGAGAGGGATTTGGCAACACATGTGAGCCACAAATCCTTTTTTTTTTTAGTCCTTGTTAATCTCATTCAAAAATTAATGGAAAGAGTTTTTGATAATTGAAATTGTGAGCATCAAAAACTGTAAATTCAAATAGATCTAACAGTTAAAAATCAGCTTTAAAAAAAAAAAGAACACCAAAAGTTAGCCTTGCCCATGAGCATCATTGTTATGTCTGTTTCGTCTTTGCCCACCCACCAAAATGTAAATGTGATTTTGGTGTGGCCATCAAAACATTTAGTCATTCCTGGGTAAAGTTTATGCTGGGTAAAGTTTATGCTTAAAATAAACATGCATTTCATGTCATTTTATTTCTCCTACCGTTATTCTGTCAATAAATGGTTCGTCTGCAAATAAAGTAAGTAGTTTTGTATATATATTAAAAGATATTCCTATACAAATTGTTGCCAGAGCCCAAGTCAGTAAAAAAGAAAAAAGAAAGAAAGAAAACAAATCCACACAAACTACTTTTTGTTTAATACTTGAAAAAAATAGAAGGAAAAAAATATTGGGATAGAATCTAAAATCTGCTCATTGGAAGAAAAGTTAGTTGTTCCTTAAAATGAAGATCTGTAGTAAGATGTTTCAGGGAATATTTTCCCCACTGAATATCATTTTCCATAGATTTACCAAGCAGAATAAATAAGTTGTTTATGTCTCTAAATGTATAGTGTTAGGTCATACGTATTTAATTGCAAACATAGAAAGTTGAAGAAACATGAAGAAAAACTTTTTCTACATTTTCTGCTTGCTCTCTCAAAATTTCTGTGAACCATACATGTATTTTATAATTTTTAAAGTAATAACTAAAACTAATTGTCAAATGTTATATATTCTAACTGTTTTGTTAATTTTATTAAATCGGTACAGTATTTCTGAAGAGTTTAATATTGCTTCTTCCGGTCTAAATCATGGGAGATTATTTCAATCTGACCAAACATACATATATCTCTAGTGAGCCTAATGATGACAGGGTTAAGGGACCCTTTTCTATTGTCCACATTTGTGCAGGAGAAATTCATGGTTGCTGGAGCTGGTTTGAGGAAAAGGTTAGTGTACCAAATGGGAGATCACTCTGGGTTTATTTGCCTGGGTTTATTTATAAGGATTCATATTCGTATCATTATGGTTCACATTATTAAAGAAATTCAACTTGCTGATGAAAGGCATGTGAAAAGTTAACTAATTTAGTCTTTTATCAAATTTGTACTAACTTTCTTTTAGAAATGATCATAATCAATGCTATAAAAGAAATTTTGGAAGATCTGTTGGACTGTCCCTGGTCCTTTTTGTATTATAAAATGATTGTAAATTACACAAAGAACAAACTACAGAAAGATCAGGAACAGAATTTATCTGCCCAAGTCATTCATTTATAGAGAAGATGTTCCAGAAAAAAAAATGTAGCTATTCTGTGGATTTTTTTTTCTTTTTACCAAAGTGAGCTTTGTTTTAAGTGTTCATTTCCTGTTCTCCATGACCAGTCATTGTTTTCCTAAAGATTAATGACTGGGCTGTTTTCAATGTGTGATGGGCTGAATCCTTGGAATGCTGATTGGCAGTCCAGAGGTCAAAGTTTACCTTGAAAAGCAAAATGAAGAATTATATTATGCATTATGCGTTTTCTTTGAAGGATAAAAATGCTATTTGAAGTCCTATACTTATTATTTCCAATAGTTTCTTTTGGATGTGTCATGTTGGATTGGAGTTCTATGATTAATTCAATGGTTAATTCAAAGTCTTACATAAACATAGTTTTGTCAATAGTTTAGTTTTATCATCTGATATCATTGTGGGTTTTGATGTCAAAACACAGGTGGTGAACTACTCTGATGAAAAAAGATGGTTTGGAGATAAATTAACCCTCAAGTATATATGTTGTTACAGAGAGAACAAAGCAGCAGTGCCTATTCAACTGCTCACAAACTGTTTGATCATTTGTTTTAGGACCTTCGCCAGAATAGACATCAAGCTGATAGGTTTGTAGTTTCTTGCATTCTCCTTTATAAGATGGGAATGACAAGTTGCTTTCCTCCAGTCTTGGGACTAGAGTTACAATTGTCTAGTTGCCTAGTTAGGTGGCAGCATCTAGTTACACTAGCCCAGAAGTGTATGTAGTATTTGCTTGATTTCTGATGTAATTCTGACCCTGAGCTATTTCATCTTTAGGTTAGCAGGATCAAATTGATTTTTACCTAAGGGGAAATTCCAGGGCCATAAACTAAGCTGGGAAGAAAAAAAAACATTGTAGAAAAAGACTTTGGCCAACTACTTCCATATTTTACCAAGAAAAATACATGGAAAATGACCATAAAGCCCTCAGAAATCAAGCTTGTCTCAAAGGAGCAGTATCTTTTGTTGTTTAGATATTGATGGATCACTTGCAATTAACCAATTACTTATTCTAAATAAGCATATTAAGAAGTTCAATCAATATGTCTTAGTGAGATACAGAAGGAAACTGGGTACTTCAGACTTAATAAACTGAAGCTACTACTTTATGATAGTAAAGAGAAATTTCCTGGCAGTAAGAATAATTAATCAATGGAACAGCATGCCTCCATCAAGTTGCTCCATCACTGAGTTCTTCAAGAAAAGATTGGTCTGCCATTTGTTTAGGATGCAATAAAGTCTTTTGTCTTGAACAGGGGGTTGGACTAGAAGACCTCCAAGGTCCCTTCCAACTTTATTATTGTTGTTAATAATAATAATAATAATAATAATAATAATAATAATAATAATAATAATAATAATAATAATAATAATAATAATAATAATAATAATAATAATAATAATAATAATAATAATAAAAATAATAATAATAATAATAAAAAATAATAATAATTAGTGTTGGGGTAATTTATCGGGAAAATAGAAACTTTATTGATTTAATCATTTGATCATATCAAAAATATAAAATTAATACAAAAGTACAAATAGATACTGTATAAAGGATACAATATGATATGTTCATTGTAAGTTGTCGGTAAAACATCGGGTTTCTCAAAATATATTCACTGTAAATTTATTTTTTTCTTCCATTGTAACAATTCCAGTTATATATCCTGTTTAAGCTCTGTATCTATGTAATCAGATAATATTCAATTTGTTCAGTTTCTGAGTTATTTCACCAACATCTTATAATTAAGGCCCAGCAAGTATTCCAAGTTTTGTGTTACAAAAAGATTCAGCCAAATCCCTAAATGTTCCACCTTGTTTTAATAGCTCCTTTAGAACATTACTGCTCATTTGAAGATATTATATTCTGAAAAAAGACTCAATTTTTTTTCAATCTCAAATTAAATCTTGTAATTAAATTGATGGTTAATTTCTCTCTCTGTCAGGCAAGTTTTGTTATATTCTCATCTTCATGAACATAAACATTTACTAATGAAGCAAGGAGTGATAAATCTGGATTCTTTTTCTGTGTTATCCCATACTTTTAATATGCTACTTGTTATTGAAAATTGTTAATTCCTGTTTGTATTAAATCAAAGATATTTGAACAAACCATCTGGAAATTCTGCTTCCTCAATATCCCAACTATAAGATAAAGTAATCCAATCTATAACTGAAGTTAAACAACTAACTTGATATAACAGTCACAAGTTTGGAATTTGCAGAACATATTGTTCTTTTGAATCCTGTAATATATTGAATTTAATCCTCAGTCTCTTTTTAGATCATATGAAGTTAGTTTAGTTCTTTGCCTCTTCCAGTCATTTCATTCTCTTTTTTTGAAGAGTTTGTACAGCCCTAGTAAATTACCCTGGATAAAGCATCTATATGCATGTGCACATGTATACATTCCTGAGATTGCATACAACTGATTTATGTTTGCATGTCTGTGCTCATCTTCTGGATCCTGGTCAAACAGCATGCTGTCACTAATGTTATATATCAAAGGCATAAATGAGTAGGGGGAAAAATAAAATCACTCAATAGTAATACTCACTTTTCATGATATCCAGGAGTATGTATGTATTTCTAGATATTTTTTTTTACATCTGTACCAACAGTGTTTTCAACTAGGGTAGGACTTTTTGATAGATATACAAAGTACAATCTCCTAGTGCTTGCCTAGGTTATGATTTTTTAAAAAGAAATTGTTCATTTTTTTCCTATAAAAAGAGTATTACAGTAACTTTGCCTTTCCATGAACAATAGTGCTGTGTTAATATTCAGGTGAAAGATTTAAGTTCTCTAATTTCAACTCATAGTGTTTTCAAGTCTTGATGAACTAAATTGCTTGCAAGATGTTTGGTTACCAACCCAGGATTCTCATCTAAGATTCCTGCCTTTGTGGCCTGTCATCACTCAGGGCCAAGGCAGGTCCAACAAAGAAGTGCACATCTGTGTCCTGCTAACTAGCAAACGCTTTCTCATGATCCTTTCACTGGTGATATACTGCCATACAGCTAGCATCTCAAAATGGCATGGGATAGGGGATTTATTGGCCTAATTGCTTATTGCCTATTGAAACTTAAGTGTGTTGGCTTTGGAGCAACTCCTTTCATACTTCAGGAAGGGTTATCCAGCAGGCAGCCATCCAGTTGATTTTAAATTCAATGTAATGGCTCAGTGGCTAAAAAGTTACATGTCGCTCTGTATTTAACAGAGAAATCTTGATTTCTACAGGCTGAATAACGTATGCATATGAGATATTAATTTTAAACGAAGTACAAAATCTGTGATCTTGCTTCTACTTGCTTCTTAAGGGTATGTTCTTAAATACAATACAGTCTAATAAAGTGTTATGAATATTGAGTCATATGCAGGACATTATTCTTAGATATGATTTTCCTAAGTTGATACTAGCACAACATAAACTGACCTGAACACAATGTACTGATAGGAAAATAAATGAAGTCCTTTTATTAATAAGCTTGAATAAACAGACAAAGGAATCAAACTGTTCAGCCCCTGTGACATGTTCCATTTGGATTTATAATTACAGTAAGATTCAAATAATACAATATTTAAATGTGTGCCAATATTTCTACTCCACCTCAGAAGTTTTCAACTTGTACATAGCTCAGAGTAATGAGTTGGGCAGCTTTATAAATGTGATTTATAAAGCAATAAATGCCTGCTTAGATTTTTATACATTCATGCACATACAAACACAGTGACTATATGTATGGTCTGTTTAATCTCTGTAGAGAAAAATCCACTTGCCTTTTATGGTTATTAGAGTTGAAAAGAATTCCAGCAGCCACATTGTACAGGTTTTCTCTTCCTTGCTTAATCCCCATGAAATAAAATAGAAACTGTAATTTTTTTTGTGCTACATCTAAACACCAAGCAAGATCTGATGTGCATTTAATGTGTGTATTTAAAAACCCTATGTTAACTCAACAACAAAGTTATTATTGTTCAGATTCTGGGGGAGAGTGGTTTACCTCTATTTTTATTCTTTTGCAATCTTGATGAAAATGCTTCCTCTGCAAAATGTATTTGCTTTGAAAGGAAGCCTGTACTGGGGAATTTTCTCCTAATGAAAATTGTTAAAATTATCTGTTCCTACCCAAGTGACATCATTTTATTTTCTTAAATATGAATATTATATGTAAATATGACTTTAATAATAAGCCTAGTCTGGAACTTTTGCATTTATGGTTAGACTAAGAAAGAACTGCCAAATATTTTGCTTCGACAGTTGGGATGCTCCATGAAATGTTTCTGTAAAATACATTTTAGGATTCAGATGTTCTTGTTTCATAGCCTTTGTTTTATTAATTGCATGAAGTACAGTTTCAGTCAGAAGGAAATTACTAAAATGAAGAGGAGAAACTATTTCTATTCTTTATAATCTGATCCTTCCAGTTAAGAAGAATAATCTTATCCAAGATAATTAAGAAAGGATACTCAAATTCCTACTTTGTGTAAATAGAGCTGTTGCCTGCATTATATCACTGAGACTTCTCAACACATCTGGGGAAAAAAAAAGCAATTCCAATAACATTAAAGCATCCTATTTTCATTGGCACACAGATGCTATAGTATATGCCAGTCAGTAATGGGTTTTGGAAACAAGCTGCTCTAAAATTCTTCTAAACTATTCTTCTGGGAAATTATTCAATTAAATACAACTAAAATTAATGCTTGGCTGCTTTGTTTGAATAAAACAAAATAAGCAGCTGGAAAAGAAAATCCCTCTGTGTGCTCAAGAGCAAAGGCTCCAGTTAATATCAATGGATTATGAGATCCTCTTTCTCCCTTTTAACAACAGCTAATTCGAAATGAAAAGAGGCCAGTTCTAGTTAGAGAAAAATGTGGGTTTCACAGAGACAAAATCAGACTGAAGACCGTTAACAAGAACAAAATAAAGCAGTCTGAATTTGGGGATAGTTTCTTGGATGTGTGATGATCAGGGCCAGTTCAAGGGAATATGGCGCCAGTAGGCCACATTGACTGATGGTTTCACCTTCCACTAAAGCAAAGCTTTTACATTTTAAAAATGATTAATTTAAAATTAAATTAAAATTAAATTAAGCTTGGCAACTAAAGCTTGGTCCACCACCATGCCCCAGCAGAGTTGCCTGGTATAGTCAATTGAAAACTGTTAAGCACAGGTGCCATTGGCATCCCTAAAGTTTGGCACCTTAGGCCAGGGGTAGTCAACCTTGGCTCTTTTATGACTCATGGACTTCAATTCTGGGAGTTGAAGTCCACGAGTCATAAAAGAGCCAAGGTTGACTACCCCTGCCTTAAGCCATTACCTACCCAGCTTTAGCCTAAAAGTGGCCCTGCTGGTAATAGACAGACACACACAGGCATGCGCGTGTACACACACACACACACACTTACACTTCTGCATTTCTATGTGAAGCATACTGCAGCAACTGCTAGAAGTGAGGTAACAAAACACACTGCAGCATAGCAACATTACATAGACTTCCAGCTGTGCAATAGAATGTTGCAGATGATTAGAAGCCATAAAGCTCTCTAACTACTAGGTTATGTTAGGGCTTGTCTTATTAGATCTCCCTCTGCCTCTGTGGCCTAGGCATCAAGAAAAGGCTTGTGGAAGGTTATAACCCATGGGTTACAAAAGGTGTGTGGACTTAAAAGCAGCCTTTGGTAGCAGACTCCACATTTTTGGAATACACTGCCCCCCCCCTAGTATACACAATACTGGTCCTTGGGTCATTTTGCAGAGCACTTAAACTTATTCAGAAGGTTCTTTGTGCACGATGAAGACTTTGAATAATCATTTTGTTTATGTTCTGGTTTTAACTATTGTTAAAAAGTTTGTACATTGGCCAGTCTTAATTTTAACGATTGGGGCAGTTAAAAAAAACCAAACCCATATAAGATTAATATAATAATCTTTATAGTTAAGTGTTTTTAAATATTTGCATACCACTATTGATTTAAAATCTCTTTCTCTTCCTTCCCCCTTCTCCCACTCCCCACTAACAGGACCTTATTTTCAGACAAATGCCCCAGCTTCACTTTTAAAAAATCCTTCAGCTTTTGAGGGCAGATATGAAAGAGAGCTCTCTGCTGCTGCCAGTTGCCAAAACAATGCCTTTCTTAAGATAACTAAAAACAAAAAAAAATCATCTAGAACTAGTTAATCTTGCTCTTGGCAGAGAAGGACATCAAACTGTACCCAAATATCTCAGTTCACCAATGGGCATATTAACTGTCAGCTGTCTCCTATGGTGATGTGTTAAAAGTCCACAGGTAGGGAGCCAATATAGGAGGCAGCTCACAGCAGGCATTTGACTGAAACCAGCTTGCTTTTACATTTCTTTTCTCAAAGCTTTATGCTTCATAAATGCAGCTTGTCCAAAGGCAAGAAGAGCAGGGCCCATTCTTCAGTGCTCTTGCCAAATCCTAATATCTTTTAAACAAGTCCAAAAGTAGCCTGGGAGAAGAGTTGCAGGGCTGAAGCCCTTTTTCCCTTTACTGCTCTCAGGGTTCCTCCCTGTGTGGTTTGAAAGAAGTCTCTAAAGAGGGCACACCTGAGTATTCTGATTCAAAATAAGGTGTAACAAAAAATGTAAACCAAACTAAATCCGCTTGCCTCTCCGGGAGAGAGTAGAGAAGGAGCACTTTACTTCCTGCAGAATGAGAATGTTGTTTTTCATATGTTGAACAGCTTTCTGTTCTCCTTGCACCCTTGGCCCATCTGCCCTGAATTTCTCTGTCTACCAGTCTTCCCACCAGCATGCTAAATTCTTTCCTACTGAATTCATTTGTTAAGAAGAGCGATGGAAAGAAAGTATGTTTCTTTTCTTGGTTTACATTTTGAAGTGCCCCAATGTCTTGACTGGTGTTTCACATTAGCCGCAGAGTTTGGACTCATAAAGATTAGGACTTTCCAAACGTACTCAGTTTGGAAAAGTCAGAGGTTCTCAACCACGAAGGAAACAAAGTAGAATCTGCACGCCAGTCTCTTTTTTTAACTTAGAGTTGCCCATAAATAACACTCCTGCCACTTCAAAGTGCTTTGTGTTGAGCGGGTTGAGTTCTGTAAAAATCCGCAAGAGAACTTCTATCTTGAAACAGGAGAGAGTTTTTGGGAAATAAAGCACTTAAGGAGGTGAAGTATGTGGACAAAAAGACGTGGCTGTTATTAGTTTTATGTGGCACTTGTCAGAAATTCAGAGCATTTCACATGAAACTCATTATTCTTAAAATACTCTGAAATGTAGGCATTATTATCCTCCCCCACTCTCCTCCATTACAGATAGTACATGTGATTGTTATTACCAATACGTTCATAACAATCTTCCTACTAAGGTTGAAATCAGTATGTTGGTTGAAGCACTCCCCAAAGTCATAAAAACCTGTAAAATAATGACCTGCTTGTACAAGTGCCAGTCCATGTCAGAGCTGCTAAGATCAGATATTCCAAGAGCCCGATTAAGAATTGGAGGCCTGGGGATTTTTAGTGGCTAAATTATCATCATATTGTTACCATACTTGCTATGTAATTATCATGTATCCAGTGCTTTTTTTCTATAATAATAAAAAAAAGGTGCCAGAACTCACACCTGTCATACAACCCGCCTTGCCTACCCTACAAGGTTCCATCCAAAAAAGGTGCCGGAACTCCATTCTGGGCGTTCTATGAGAAAAAAAAAAGCCCTGCATGTATGCATCTTCATTTTACAGTGAGGAAGAAACGTACTTGTGTGAAGGAAATAGCAAAGGTTCCCCCTTGAACAATCTTGAGGCCATGCCAGCCTTGACTTCAGATAGAGGAGGGAAATCATGGGAAATAGGAGTGATATGGTAAAGTAGTCAGAAGTTTCCTTAATTTAAATGATAAGTTAAGGGTATTTTCAGCACAGCAAAATTACAACATTAACCTAAACCCTAGACCTTTTTTTCCTCTATTTTATTAATTTTAACTGTAAATTCTTATGAAATGTTACCAAGTACTTTACAGGATCCTAAAAAAAAAGAAGCAGTCTGCTTTATTTGTAACAGCCAAATCCAGTGTGGTATGAGAGATGGGCATTGAAGAACCTTTTATTCCTTCATAAATTTTTAAATTTGTCATGCAGGAAGATGCAAAAAAACAACAGCCCCCCCCCAAAAAAAAACCCTTTTTCTGCTTTCTTCTTACCAAAGAAACTTTGGTTCAGAGTGAAGCCTACCATAATCCAATGCCAAAATATGTTTGCCTCAAGCGGTAGCTGTGTTAAAATGCTTTAATAATTCATTATACTACTTACACATATGGTTCTTTTGATGATTTCAGCATAGATTATACTATATCTTAAATGATTCTCTATCTACTTAATCTACTTCAGAGGATTGCAATGCAAAATCAGAATTACAGAAATATTTGTTTTGATAAAATTCTGTTTGTTTAGAAGTAATAATAGAAAGCTTAGATATTAATATTCAGTCATGTTCCTCTTTCTAGAAATCATTGATGATCTTGCCAATTTGGTAGAAAATACTGATGACAACCTACGCAAGCAAACCAAACATGTTTTGGGGGTGGAGAAAAAGTCAGCCTCCTGTGGTAAGATTTTAAATTTCATTTCTTTTGCTTTATACTGGTTGCTGCTTTATGTGTTCTGAAGCCTGGTTTAAAGCCGTTTAATTTTTTTCTGACAGCCAATACTACTGCATCTCTTTCATATAACCTTGTACTTTCCTTTACAAATAATCTAACAATTATATCCAGGACATTTGAAAATCTTACCCTTTTTAAAAGTGGGAAAGAAGTGTGATAAACCAGTCATAAAAGTATTATCCCAAGTTTGATTAAAGAAAAGGAGTTATTTATCCCCTGGAGGGCATCCTCTACTTTGAGATATGAGGGTAAATTCGGAAATAAACCTCCGTTTGGTTATCAGTGACAGACACTCGCAGATACAGAACTTTTATTACACACATTAGAAAACTACATTACATTACTTTTTGACATAATCGCCATTCAAATTGAGGCACTTGTCATAACGTCTTACAAAGTTTGAAATTCCTTAGTAGTAGCTGTTCGGCGCCAAATCTGGGCTGTGGCGGGGTGTGATCAAAAACACCCCAACGGAACTGCTTCAAAAGTTCCTGGGTGCGTCTAGCGGTGTGCGGACGAGCATTATTGTGAACCAACACCACACTGGAAGTGATGCCATAGAAAATCCCACCAAATGTGGGATGCCAAAGTAGTACTGCTAGTGAAGTTCATGGAGCGTGGTTCAACCATCAATTCAGAAGCCTACTGTGAAACGTAATGAAAACTCAGACGAGCCATCCATAACAAGCATCGGGGCATGCTGACTTCCGGTGTGGTGTTGGTTCACGATAATGCTCGCCCACAGACCGCTAGACTCACTCAAGAACTTTTGAAGCAATTCTGTTGGGATGTTTTTGATCACCCTTCCCATAGCCCAGATTTGGCGCCGTGCGACTACTACTAAGGGATTTCAAACCTTGTAAGACATGAAAAGTGCCTCAATTTGAATGGCAATTATTTGAAAATTAATGTAATGTTGTAGTTTTCTAATGTGTGTAATAAAAGTTCTGTATCTGCGAGTGTTTGTCATTGATAACCAAATGGAGATTTATTTCTGAATTGCCTTCGTAGCGCCACTTCATGGAACTAGTGGGCAAGATCCAATCTTGAATGGGTCTTCCCAGGAGAGGTACCATTGGCCCTGCATAGAGTGCAGGCAGTTGAATTCATCTGAAAGTTCAAAAGCCCAGTTGCTTAGTTTTTTAAAACAAAACACCATTCCATTCTTGTGTTCTCTTCTATACCTCCCTTCCTTCCTTTTGTCTTTTTCTTTTTTAGAAGGTGAGGTTGCACTACATTTGAGCACTACTGTGCCACTGTATCAGCCTGAAAACACAATCTGGAAACCATGGCAAGATATTATCAATCTTTTTTCTTGGTGGGAGAGGAACAGAGTAGCTGATTAGCATGGCAGCTAAGCTACACAAGAAACACTGTGGAGCTATCGTTGAATCCAAAGTACTCAGCTTCTGTAGAAAATCCAGCCAGGTCAGAAATAAATGCCACATTCTAATACAATTCTCTCTCCTTTTATGTAGGGCAGTTAGGGGACTATAGAATAATGTGTCATGAGAGCAGAAGAGGAGATAAATAGTGACAAGGAGGAACTCCAGCCTAGCAAGCAAAAACAGAGCTGAAGATAATCAAATACAAGCCTTGATCTCAAAGAAGCTCAGTTTAGGAAATGGATTGTTAAAGTTTAGTAGATTTCTGGTGCTGTGACTGCTTCTCAGCACATCAGAGCAGATGTAAATATCTCTTCCTCTGCAAAAAAACATAAGAAACTAAAAGAAAAATAGCAATGTTATAAGTGGACAGATTTTCCCCAACACCAAGAAAAAAAGTGACGGTTTACAGCTTCTCCACTGAATATGCATATTTAAGCCCTTCCCCCTCTTGCTATTCCCAGTCCTCTGTGGGGCTTGATATGCTCTACCTCAGAGTTCTTCTTTTAGAGACAAGGTCAAGAGAGATAAAAGCCATAAAACCTCTAAAGGGAAACTATAAAATAGGAGACAGAATTATTTCTTTATGAGATTTCTTCTTGCATCACTCCTTAAATTTAGGTAGTTTAGAGATAGTAATAGAATAGTGATAAATAATGCAATATTATTTAAAATGTAAAAGACACTTTAGAACATTATACTAATGTTACCTCTGGTGAAAGCAGAGTCAATTCTGAAAGGTTTCCCAGAAGAACCAGGTTTTTACCAGCTTCCAGAAGGCCATGAGAATGGGGAACCATTATCATCCTAGTGGGTTTGCCCATTCCATATGTTTCTGTAGGTTTGTCACTCCCTCCACCTAAGTCTCATCATAGGTCTTAACCAATGAGCAGATAACCAAGACAGTTTCCATCCCAGGCCCAATGTCTGAAACCAGAATGCAGAAGATACAGCAATATGTTTTCTCATCCATCATTATATCAAGGTTAGATTTATTACCAACAGATCCGCATGCAAAACCTCAACTTGAGACCAAGATAATCGGCAGTCTGAATAATTGGCTTATGAGTTGAGATTGGGCAGCAAATTCCAGAGTCCACTGGAGTTGGGTGGCCAATAAATTTCAACAAATAAATAAAATTTCCAATTTTTTTTTCTTCTGGAAAGTTTGACTTTCCCTTATCGTTATCTTCTCCATTTCCACCCTTCTCAATTAGCTGACTGTCCTTTCTCAGTCCAACCAAGTGACTCCCTCTTCAGATCCAACTAAGTATAATACAGGATAGTAACCTCACCTACTAGCTATATTCACAACCCCTTCATACATCCTGACCCACCTTATGGATAATAGAACCACTGTCTTCACCCACCTTCCCCACTCACTTCAGCTCCCCTGGCTCTACTCTCTGGATCAGAAGAGGCAGGGTGGAAAACACTTCCCCTGTTCTTTTGCTCATCGCAGCAGCCTTCCTTTTCACTTTTCTGACTCTGACTGTGGGAAATGACAGTCCTCTTTTCTTGTGATTACTTTATGTTTCTACTCCCTCGTCCTCAATTACACATGTTCATATGAACCCAAAGGAAGGGGAATAGGACTAGTACTCTCCTTTCATTTCCTGCCACTAGTTTAATATGTAGCATAGTAGTCTGTTTATTGTGGAATAAACATGGGAACCATATGCTGCCATTTAGTTCCCTGAAATACATGGGAAGTATTATATTATATGCACATCATGAGAGAGATGGGGGATGGATGAGTGCAAGGGCATATAAATTGATGTGATTTTGGCAGATTTTCATATAATACAGCATTAAGGGCAAAGTATGAAAACGCGATGAATGATCTTATTATACTTGAGGTGAAAAAGGTTAGAAGAATATAATTTCTGGAATAATTTTAGCATAAATAGCATAGCCATGATGTAACTAGTAATTTAATACTAAGCCCCATGAAATTCTATGCAATAGAACTTGCAATCTGGAGGTAATGAAGTCTGTCAGTATCTACTCATGAAATTACTGAAGGAGAATGAGCTAATGATATTTTCCTCCTTCATAAAGAGATTTTTTACACTCTCCTGTGAAGACTTCAGAAAAGATTTAAGGACAATGTAGTTTTCTCTGCTATTTTATCTATCTCTCCCCCCCCTCTCTCTAATACACATGCACACAATTCTTCTATTTTGTAAATAATTTATCAGTATGGAAAAAACAAGATGGGCTCATGTCAGATTTTTCCAATTTTTTCTTCTTCCACAAGATGGCAATGCAGTTCCTAACCTTAGGAAATTAAATAACTGAAGCGTCCCTTTTATATTGGTTCTGACTGTTTTGGAGAAAGTAGAATCATCACTTCTATTTTTTTCTCCTTAAACATTTGCTATATCAGCCCATCTCAGAAATATTGATTACTAAAGTACTCAGGGATTTTGCCTGTTTTTTTTTGTTATGTTTAAATATGTAGCAGTCTCA
This sequence comes from Protobothrops mucrosquamatus, assembly GCF_001527695.2. Lineage (NCBI taxonomy): Eukaryota > Metazoa > Chordata > Lepidosauria > Squamata > Viperidae > Protobothrops > Protobothrops mucrosquamatus. Next base: position 424,219 of record NW_015386664.1, on the reverse strand, counting down.
TCTAAATCAACAAAGAGTATTATAAAACCTTAAAGCCTGTCAGCTTACAGCTGTAAATTAGATAAGGATATATAAAATGATTGTTGTCTTTTAGATATTTCTCTTTATCCAATTTACTGGTAATTTTTACTTTCTGTTTCTCTCCCTAAGTTTTTTGAATAGACTGCTTCAGGTCTGCAGATGTTTTCATAAGATATAAACTTTGTATGTTCCAATTTCTAATATAGCCAAGAGTTTAGTTAACATGACATGAAGTCAACTTTTCCTATGGTCTGTTTGCTGGATGATTATGTCAATATTCCATCAAAAAACTGCATGGACAATTGCCTTGGCTTGGAACCAAAAGATGTTTTTCCCCAAAGCATTTTTTTTCCTGGCATATGAGTTGTGACAGTTTTTCCTCTTTGAATCTTGTTATGTTTCCAGAGTTAAATATGTTGCATAGTTTTCCATAGAGGTGCTACCATTTTGCTGGTAATGCAAGCATTTTTGATTTCATTATCACTTTTCTTGAAAATATATTTTGTGTGCATACACATCATGTGTTATATAGAAATTGTGGACCAGATTGAGAAAAGATGCATAAATATTTATTGTTTCCTGTTATAAAAAGGGAGATATTTTAATTACTGAAACACCAACGTTGCGGTGTGCTGAAGCCAAATTAGAACCAATGTATTTACAATTGTGTACGCTTTTAACCATGTTTTGCTGCCACTAGAACCTCTCTTGAAATCCAAAAACTCTTTTTTCCCCATTGAAACCTGAATACTATGGGCAGAATCTGAATTTGGATTTTGCCCTCAAATAATTAAGTCCATTGTTTGGCAAAACTACCCAAACTATCGTTGCTTCTGCAGATCTGCAAGTGTTACATCTTCTATGCATCTATTGTATTTGTAAAAGTTAATTCTTACATGGTCAGAAGGAAACTGCCTGATACTAGATCTATCTATTAACAAAATATGAGATAAATAGAAACTGGGCCTCCTGCTCCAAAGAGTTGGGTGTCTAGTATCATGAAGGTTATCAGGTGTGCTATTTGTCCTTTTTTGAGGCATGGCAAGGGAAATGCGGTAGAGGAAGCAGTTTCCCAATCAGCATGTTGTTTTTTTTCTTAGCTCAAGGATAGGAGGAAATCACCTCACAGGAGGTATGGGGAAATAGTCTCACATCTGGTTTCTTCCTATCCTTGAGGCAGGGGGAAAAAAAACATGATGGTTGGGAAACTGCTGCTTCTATCACATTCCCCAGGCCATGCCTTAAAAAAAGGACCACAAATTTACTGCCCTCAGACAGGAAGTGTTTTCCACTTCTTCTGATGAGGGAACTGACTGGAAACGAGGAGCTGGGAAGATTTTCACTGTCATTCTTTCCATTCCCCAAGCAGGTATCCCTTGCAGATCTTTTTAGCAATGGTGCTTTTCAGCCCCACAATTTCTAGGTAAAATTATTCCAAGCTCTTCAGAAAGTATGGAGCAATGGCAGAGCGCTGCAGTAGCAGAGAGGCAAATTGGCCATTTTCTATGCTATGGTGTCAGCCCGTTAGGAACACCAGACCAAGAAATCAAATCCACAGGAAAGCTAAAAGGATTGCCCAAAAGAATCTTGCAATTCTGATTGCACTACACTTTTTTTGCCCTTCGTATAATTCTGTGAATTAGAGAGATGTCTGTCTAAGTGACTTAAGTTTTTTTTTTAACCTTTTGTCACTGTAGTAATGGATCTTGCATGTTTCTATTAAGCTCATCTTCCTTACTTTCTATACATGGCTGCTGCAAGCAAGCAGGCCAGGAGTTGTAGCCTGGAAACTCAGGGAGGGATTGCCATGGTAGAGATGGAAGAGATTACTTTAGGAATAGTAACTTCATATAATATATACCAGGACAAAAACACCAACAGCCAACTTTGAGAAATTCTCTTCTGCCTGGCAGCTAAAGCAGAAATGGCCACAGAGGCACAGGCTCTGTGATTGGATGGGAGGGGACAGTCTTGAAGTAGTTCTGCAGGTCACTAATCTCCTTACACCCCTTCTTTATAAAACACAGCAAAAATATTATGGCACCCAGTAGAAAATAACACAAGATATTTCCTGTTGGATACCTTTTGTCTGGTCTTAGCCTTTTTCAGTGGTAGACTAGACCAAGATGGAGACTTTGTTGTGAAAACATGTCCTCCACAACAGAGAACAGCCCACCTTGCAGCTGGGGCCAAGAGGATATGTAGATGAACTATTAGTACAGGCCCTATAATTAGTAAGTTTCTATTTACTTTTGATGACATGACAGCTACATGAAATAACAATCCCCATCATATCTGCCAAGTTGTTTGTTTTTCAGCAATCTATATAAATAATAAATCTATATAAATAAAAATGTAAATGTTCGTTTGTTCAAAATCTTAAATCTCCGAAAGTTCTTCACCGATTGCTTTGAAATTTTGACACAACGTTGCATTCGAATACGCGCGTGTTTTTATATGTAGATGTCACACCTGTGACACAAACGTGTGCTTTCTCTTTTTTTTCTTTTCCATTTAACCAGACTGAGCCACAGCAACACGTGGCCAGGTACAGCTATATTTTAATAATTTTTATAGTTCAGATAGCTTTAGCCTTTGTGCTATGATTCTTAGTTAACAGAAATCTTAGCAGCAACCAATTTTCCTAGGACCATAATGTTGATTTCCAGGTGTCAAAAGTTTTACTACTACAAATAAGTCTCAGCATAGACATTGGCTTCTGTCCTCATCCTTTGCTTCTTCCCTGATGGAAAAACATCAAAGTAATGTAGCTTGGCCCAGTTACCCAGACAGCTTGGTGCATAGCTCTCCCTAGACCTGTATCTAAAGAAGGTTTTAATCACAAAACAATCATTCTGTTGGCAGGCAAACATCTCTGGTGACAGCATTCAGAAAGAAAGTATCTGGACAATAAGTTGTCCAGTTGTCCTCTAGATTAAAAAAAAAAATAGGGCTAGGCCAAGTTCATATTTTCTTGCATTTTACTTTGGGGAGCAAAAATCTGACATTTAGAATGAAACTCCCAGAACTGGGCCTTTTTTTGAAAGGTCATTTGAATCTAGAGATTAAAAGTCTAGATACCTTAACCTTGTCCTTTCTTTATTCTTTACTGAGTACTGCTAGATTTGGCGTATCTAGTGAGAAATGGATAGAGCTTAGGCCAGTGGGAAAGGGACAGCAACACCTAGTTAATTACATTTGCATATGCAGCTGTTCAAACAGAGTTTGGCCAGTGCCTGCTCCATCTTTTGCTAGGGATTTGGTACAGCTGTCACTGGTCCCTGCAGTTTATTGGAGGGCTGCGGTGAGTCCCTGGAATGCCTCCTCAGCCATTTATCATTTCAAAGGCCAAGTAATTAGTTCTGTTGGAATAAAAAGAAGAACAAATCTTCTAGTTCATTTTCCAAGGATACGTGTCAAGGAGTTAAATCACTACTTGATATTTTTTGAAACTGCTGGAATGCAATAATTAGATAGTTGATGCTTGATTGTTCAAGTTTCGTTTTTTAAAAAATAAAAATAAAGACATCAAAGCATTACAGCAAGTCTTGTTGCCACTGTAACTTAGCAGCTTCTATTTGCAGCGATTGGATTTAAATGACTAAAAAGAAGTAGTTTTTGTTTTAGGCTGCCTTGTTACGCAATGATTCTTCTAAAATATCTTACATAAATGCATGATGACTGTGGCAATATAATGGTTGAAAATATTCACATTCTTCTTGCACAACCAGATAGATGACTATTTTTTTAAAATAAAAAAAATCCTGCTTTGCATATTTATTGATTGATTTATTCATTCAATTTCCACCCAGCTCAGCCAAATGGCTCTGGATGGCTTACAGTTCTAAAATTATGAAACAGAAGTAGTGAATGGATAGTCACTTGTCTGAAATAGTATAGAATCTCCTGCTTGAGCAGGGGGCTGGACTAGAAGACCTCCAAGGTCCCTTCCAGCTCTATTTTGATTCTGATTCAACACTGGAAGTTTTTAAGAAAAGATTGGACAGCCATTTGTCTGAAATGGTATAGGGTTTCCTGCCTGAGTAGGGGGGTTTGGAGTAGAAGACCTCCAAGGTCCCTTCCAACTCGGTTATTCTGTTATTATTAAAACAGTAAGAACATCCACAAAAGAAATAGATGCCAACGGCAGCCATGATGATTGCCAAGAATGGCTGCTTCAGCAAGCATGGTGAGCAGAAGGCAAGCTAGAGTCCCTGGATGTCCCTGGAGAGTCCTACTCTCCAGTAGGATCTTGATCATTTCTCCACGTGCATTCGATGGTTGATGGTTTGCTCTGCATCGCGCTAACTTCCCAGTTAACCTTTTTTAATTAAAAGAGTTTAATTAAAAAAAACTCTTTTAAAAAGTCTGCTGGATCAAGTGGTCTGATGGGTGCCACGTTGGTACTCACGGGTGCCACATTGCCTCCCTTTGTCTTACGGTCATTCTCGGTACCTATTCTTATTGCTTGATGAACAGCCAATATAGCAGGTGCCTGTCACTTACTTCTTTGAAAACTGTGTTTGTTTTATTCTTTTCACTTTCATTTTGAGATGTGAGATTTGCTTCTTCTTCTTTCTTGCTCTTCAGGGATTCTCGACCTAAAGCTGGAGAGACTGCTTTATGATGGGTTTATTTACCTAATCAATGGGCTCTGGTGTTGTCTAGGAAATGCGGACATTTTTGAAAGAGAAACCCCTAGTAACTGACAAACAAAAGTCCAGCAGTTAGGTCTGATGAAACAACGAAATGAAGGTCAGCTAATATTGCCCTCCGTCGCTTTCCCGGTGGCCATGACAGCAGGGGAGGTTTATTTGAAGATCCCAGACTCAGAGTCACTGTTCGTATTGTCACCCTCCTGAGCATTCGAGGCCGTGCCAACAGTTTAGGATATTAATGTATTCCACAGATCAGGGAGAAAGAAATTCCTCTGCATGTCTTTGTTTTGTTTACTCTAATTCCTCCCTTTTTCCCCCATGCACTTTGTTTGCAGTGTCTTTTGTCTGGTGATGTTGCTGGGCATTTCTGATGAGAAAGGAAAGAATTACGAAGAAGGGAGGAGGAGGGAGGAGGAGTTAGTATTTTTGAAACACAAGGTGAATGATTTTTTTACCAGTTGGTCAGGTGAGTTAAAATTAATATTCTGATTAGGATTGGGGATGCAAATATATGTAGATCCCCCTCACACGCACCCCTCCTTTCCTGAAGAAGCAAATGTTTTCAAGGAGATTTGCTTTCTGCAGCCAGAAATTACCCTACAAAACCCCAAGCACTGCTGCTCCACAGGATGCCATGCCTCAGTGCGTCTTTAGTATTCATCCTTGCTTCATTACCGGGCCACCTCTCAGCCCACCCACCCCCCCAGCAGCTGCTAAAAGGGGGCAAAATTACAGCAATTCATACTGCTGGTGACTTACTGCCAGGGAATAATTGCTTTCTGTTTGCAAGGGACATTATCATAGCTATGCCTCCAAAACAAGAAATTGTTTTCGAGTTTGGGGGAAGAGGGATGTTCAGTGGAATGTGTTTATCAGGATTTTCACAGGATTTGAAGAAAGGTGGTTTCCTAGAAAGAAAAGCTGTTTTTTTAAAAAAAAAAAAATCAAGAGATAATGATCTAATAAAGACATGGGTAGGGAAATAAATGTAGGTATATTTGTTTACGTTCCAATATCTTAGGCTGCCCTAGGAGGAATTGTACATCGTACTTAGATATTTTTTAAATATATTCTTTGATCCCTCGTGGAAATGTTAATGAGACAAAATGTGCTAAAGAGCTCTTCAGACACTGCCTGGAGAGGGAGGAATGAAATGCAGACCCTCTGGAGGGCTTCTAGCACACAAGAAGTCCCTTTGTTTCCTGTTTTAAAAACCAGAGACATGTCTAAAATCAGGGACAAACTGAGAGCAGGCTGAAGGGACAGGGTTGAAAACTAGGCTTTCTGTATTTTAATAAGAAGAGGAAAATGTGAATGCCACAGCCAGCTTGATAGGCAGCATAAAGGGTTGGGTATTTGAAGTCCAGCATGAAGGTGTTGTGAAGATGGGAGTGAGATACAGTTAGGCCGTCTTTCACTTAGACTTAATTAAGAACCTCACATGCTTTGTCTCTTGGGATCTCCATTCCTCAATAGAGGCCTCAGCTCAGCCCCAAAATTGTATCTATAGACCTGCCGCCTTTGTGCTGAGTTGCCACACCAAAAACAGTAGCAAGTACAGGCCCCATGTTGCTGGAGGTCATCCTCTTGTTCAGAGAAGTGAGCCTGCATCCCCAAGAAGAAATGGGAATTGTTGGAAGGGAGCCCGTTTTACCACTGGGGAATAACTAGCCTTTCTGTTTCTGTGTGTGGGTGTATCAACAAAAAGCCAGTGGGAGGTAGAAGAGGTTTTGTAACACTTTCCACAACTTGATTATGTAAACTTAATGAGGAGTCAGAGGTTATACCATAAAGGGCAAACACTTTTCCTCAAGGAATCAACACAGTGTGTTAAAGTCTATGAATGAGAAATAACTTGAATCTTTCACCCAGCTATTGATTATTCCAGGTCTTGTTTTATGTGCCAGAATTTATCAGTTTATGTAGCATTCTCTGTACATAGTCATAATGAAATTAGTTTCAGATAAGAGAGAAAGAAAGAGATTTATTTTGATATACTGATATAATCTTTCACAGCAGGCAGATTTACCCTGGAGTGAATTAAGGACCTGGAATTTATGGAGGCTGGCAGAAGGGGTCTCTAATTTGTAAGAAGTGCGTTGGTCTTAAGTTATATTGTAAAGTAAATTACAAGAGAAGGGTTAGCCATTAATCTGCCTAAGTGTTCATACACATAGAGATAGCCATATTTGGCTTCATAGCACATGAGATTTCTTGGTAAATGGGATTATGTTCAGATTCGGGAGAGAGAAGAGAAGCACATAACAGTGTTTCTCAACCTTGACAATTTTAAGGCATGTGGACTTCAACTCCCAGAATTCCACAGCCAGCAATGCTGGCTGTGGAATTCTGGGAGTTGAAGTCCACATGCCTTAAAATTGTCAAGGTTGAGAAACACTGACATAAATGATGGTGAGGAAGTATGACGATACACATTTTGAACTGGCTGAAACATGATGGCATTGCGGCCATTACTAAAGAGGGCATGAAAAAGCCTGGGCTAAACTCTTCACTTTGTGTTCACAAAGTGACTGCAGCCCAATTTTGATATTTCTGGATGAGATTTATTTTTCTAAATCTGTTTCATTCTGATTTTAAACTAGGAATCCCAAAGCTAGTTTGATTGACTCAGTTTAGAAATTATTATTGTCATTCAACATTTATTAAGAAGCATGTAAACAAATGATAACAATTTGCACAGGCATATACCCTATGAGTAATGAATTTGGAGAAGGTAGTAGAATGAGGCAAAGAGAAGCAGCAGTATTAGGTGTATTGCTGATAGCTAGGCTATAGAATATGGGAAACATAGGGGCCGTTTTTAACCCTGTGGCAAGTTATAAGGAACTTTTTGGCTGTAGGATGTGCACCTGTGTCTTCCAAGTATTATGGAAGCTGTGACCCATTTTTGAACTATCATCTGGAAGCTGTTATGGAATGAATAGGGGTGAAGGAAGTAATTAGAAACCAGATGTCTTATCCCATCCAGAGTATGTAAGCCTGCTATTGAAAAATCAGAAATGTAGCCTAAGAATGTTCTTGCTTCTTAAATAGTAGTGTAAGCCAAATGTGTTTTCTTCAGTTATACTTGATGTTTAACAGAGGTGAATAGAACCATCATTCATATTTTGGTAATTTAAATATTTAGTTAAGGTAATGTAGCCTTTACAATACATCAGGAGGCTTTAGCTTAAATATAATGCCACAATAAAATAGTGCCCTGTACGATTATGTGTCTAAGATAATATACCTTCCAGAACATTTAATTTCATTTGCAGTACACATAGTTAAGTTCTTAAGAAAGTTTTTATATCATATGTTTTCTCTCTCTCTCTCTCTCTCTCTCTCTCTCTCTCTCTCTCTCTCTCTCTCTCTCTCTTTCTTTCTTTTTCTTTCTTTCTTTCTTCAGTGGAGGTATTTCCATTAAGAATTTTCTGTTGTAGGAATAATATAAAGAGTATGTTTAACTGTGAAGTGCCAATGTGTTTTTTGTGGTAGAATTGCAGTTATTCTTAGTTCTCTTTTACTGTATACGAGTACACAACAAATGTAATATAAATGTATATTCAAGGACCACACCCTTCTACTGCCACACTATATTATGCTGCCACATTATGCCATGGAGTATTTCTGGGAGGGATGAGCAAGGAACTCTGGTAGTATATTCTAGAACTAATTGCCATTTGCAGGATTCACAGAAATACATTACATAGGGACCTTACTTAAGGGCCGATTTCTTGGGTTTTCTTAAGAGATACATTGGTGAGATGAATTCAAAGATTGAAATTTCTATTGTGCAATTTTCTTGGTGAGCCAAATTTGAATAAATTTTTGGAACCCTACCAGGAACAGTAAGTAATGGTTGCTAACCCGTTTAGGTAGACTGGATCAAGAAATTGACTCAACAAGAATGCTAAAACTATTTTTATTGAGATTGGCTATAAATATAGAACATAGCTTGATTATACTATATTTCCTCCTCCTTCTTGTAATTCAGTGATTTGGGGAAGCATCTATACGAATTGCTCATCCTTCTCCAATGTAACTTGTTTTCTTATCATCACCTTCAGAAGGCAGATGAAATGGTCCTGTATATTTTTAGATTTTAGGGATATTCATAATTTGTCTTGGTTTACACAATCAGAAGCTTTTGTGTAATCAGCAAAAATATGCATCTCTTTTGGAATGCCATTGCCGTTTCCATTATCCATTACCTGTGAGCAATATGGATTTGGGTGTTCCTGTCTCATCTGAATCAGATTTATACACCTGGCATTTCTCATTCCATGTACCACTGAAGTCTAGATTACATAATCTTGAACATAATCTTACTGTTCTTATTATTAACATTATCTTCCTAGCATATGAGATATGAGTGGAATTATTACTTCCAATGACTTAGACCAGGGGTGTCAAACTGCCGGCCTGTGGGCCAGACGCGTCATCCAGAAGCCGCGCCCACCCCATTGCCGGCAATGGCAAAAACGTCCTGATATGTTGCGTGACGTCACGTGACGTTGCGAGTTTGACACCCCTGACTTAGCCACTATGCTTCTACTGAGGCAAGCTTTAACTTAACATTTGCCTTATTAATAGTCATAGCTGACTCTTGCTGAACTTGTGATGACCTACAATTCAAAGATAGTTTTCACAAATACTCTTACTGCCAAAAATAGTCAACCCAATAGCTAAATTTGGTTTCTTTATCTTAAGTGAAGAATGGCATTTTTCCAATTAAATTTTATTGCATAATTTTCAACCCATTTTTCTTTGCATGTGGCTCAGTTTTCCTTTTCTTATGTGTGTAAACTTCTAAAGAATACTCATTAAATACCAGGAAGTCCCGTGCAGTTAATGATTTAAGGAGGAAGGTGTGTCTGTGCATGTACATAGGCTGAATGGATAAAGGGGGTGCATCCTTTTTGCTCATTGAGCTGTTTACAAACTGGTATCCAAAGATACAAAGGAAGTATGTTTATCAGGTACTGTTGAAAATTTAACAACAGCAGCAAAATGATTTCATGGCAAAAGATATTCGGAAGTCAAATGGCACTAGGGAAAGGATTGGAAAATGAATGAGTCCAGTTTGGGGAAATCATCTTTGTAAGACTGTATTGGAGCAGAGGATACATTGCCATTTTTAAAAAAAGTTTAATTGGCACAATGGAGGAAAGTGATTTACGAGTCATGGGCTTTTGCTCTACTATTTCTTTTCAGCTATGCCTCTTATAAAAACAGAAAATGTCTCTTTGGATTAATAAACTTGTTCAAGAATTTGTGGAAGCACTGAGAAGAGGCATTGCTCAAGGAGAGTATATTGCAGTGCATTCCTGTCCAGATTTATATCCCCTTTACTGGCTTATTTACTGCTTGCTAGTGTCTTTTCTCAGAAAAACAAGACTATGTAATAATTTTTTATCATCAAGATTCTAATATTGTAATCCATTTTCATTGTGTCTGGAAGTCATGTGAGGCTTGCAGTTTTGTTTTTCATATGCCTAGATCTAGGTAGACTACCAAACAAACAAATAAATTTCACCATCTAGAATTTCATACAATAATTCACCATACTGCAACAGTCCCTACTATCCAATTTAAGGACATCATTTACAGATTTAATTTACTATGAGATCATTTAAGAGCATACTTTATGGAGACTCAATAATCAAATAATTGCAACATGGAAAACAATAATAAGAATCTATAATTAAATTCAATATATTTCTTTATAAAGACTAAATTTTAAAACAATTTCACAAAAGGTTCACTAACATGTTTTTAGTACTTTTTAAAGTTTTGATTAATTAGATACCAGGCATAATTCCTGGAAGTTGGCTCCAGAGGATTGGCCCTGGATAGGAAAAAGCTATCAGTCAAGTTTTGCTACAAAAAGATTCCAATTGTTTCTAATCAGACTTCTACAAAACTGGTGTCTTTTAATTTCCACGTATTTGCTGGTCTATGACCATAATAAAGATTGATTGAATTTCCACTTAAAGGTACTTAGTATTTAAAATCTTTATTAATTTGGAAGTAGCAGGAGGTGCATCTCATCTTTGCATTATATTAGCTAATCAACCCATGCACATAGAAGAATCCATGAATCCTGAACTCTGTTGTGTTGTCATGAATATTACCAATGTATGAATACATTTTTTTGTTTCAATGATGGAATTCGTTGTATGATATTTAGTTGAAAATGAAACACTCCATTGACAACAAGGCTGTTTGCAATTGAAGCTTTCTTACTTCAGAATTAAATTGATTTTTTCCATCTGTCATTTTGCCAGTTGAAGGATATTGGAAGCTCTCATAAAGGTTCTTGATTGTGGATTATCCAAATGTGGTTGATGAATGTTCAATGTCAGGAGCAGGGGATTTAGCGTATGAATTTCCCAGGGTTTGATAATCTTGTAGGGCAGCTGAGTGTGACTGCTTCCCCAATAATCTACTTAACTCAGTAGTTCCACCCTTCTATTGCCTTGTACGGAGAATGAGATTCCTAGATCTTTTGCATGATAAGTAACTTCAGACCCTAAGAGCCTTTGAAAGGGCAGCTGAGAGTTAATTGTGGCAGATTGAAGTAATGGCTTCCCATATTCACTCCTTAAGTGAAGACAAGAACTTGAAAAGCTTCCTTCAGTTAAGTACAGTAATGGCCTCACGGTATAATTCAACAGCCAAAATGTTATTAAAGCTTTTCAGATCCAGGGGAATGTGTTCTATGTTCCAAATTCATAGAATTTGCTTAAAGAACAGGATACGTTAGGTTTTGTTCTGATGCAGAAAAAATTAATAGATTTTTTTTAAATCTTTATACTCTCTTGAGGTTACTATCAACCTGTGGCCAAACTATATGATGATGATAATTTTATATCAAACCTCATATACAGTGCATTAAACCAGTCTATTATTAATATAGCTATAGATAAAAATGCACAATTTCATACACTATGGAATACGTACAACTGCTTTTTCCAATCTGATGTCCTATTGTGGACTAAAAAAATAACAAGATGATACAGAAGAAGTCATTTAAATGGGCTAGAGCAGTCATTATTCTCCATGCAAATACTTTTGTGAATTAAATTATGAACAAGCTAGTGCAACTTCATTCCAGGATACTGTTTTCCAACTGCAAGTCAAAGTCAGCCAAGTCGAAGAATTATATCAAAGGATATAACTAAATACTTCATTCACATGCAAATTAACTGCCATCCATAGTATCCTCACCCAAGTATGCATATAATTGACATGTCACTTCCCACATTTCCTGCACTAATAATAGAATAGCAGAGTTGGAAGGGATTTTGGAAATCTTCTAGTCCAACTCCATGCTTAGGCAGGAAACTTTATACCATTTCAGATAAAAGGTTGTTCAATCTCTTCTTAAAAACCTCCAGTGTTGGAGCATCCATAACTTCTTGGAGCAAGTCATTCCACTGATTAATTGTTCTTACTGTCAGGAAATTTCTCCTTAGTTCTAGATTGCTTCTCTCCTTAATTAGTTTCCATCTATTGCTTCTTATCCTACCTTCAGGTGCTGTGGAGAATAGATTGACGTCTTCTTCTTTGTGGCAACCCCTTAGATCAGATATGTCAAACTTGTGACATCACATGACGTCGGGACGGTTTTGACATTGCCAGCAATGGGGTGGGCGCGGCTTCCGGATGACGTGTCTGGCCCGCGGGCCGGCAATTTGACACCCCTGCCTTAGATATTGGAACACTGCTATTATGTCACCCCTAGTCCTTCTTTTAATTAAACTAGACATCCCAATTCCTGCAACCGTTCTTCATATGTTTTAGCCATCAGTGCCCTAATCATCATTGTTATACTTCTCTGCACTCTTTCCAGAATCTTGACATCTTTTTTATATCGTGATGACCAAAACTGGATGCAATATTCCAAGTGTGGTCTAACCAAGGCATTATAAAGTGGTATTAATACTTCATGTGATCTTGATTTTATTCCTGTATTAATATAGCTAGGACTGTGTTGGCTTTTTTGGCAGCTGCAGCACATTGCTAACTCATATTTAAGTGATTATCCACCAGGACAATCCTTTTTGAAGTTACTACTGTTGAGTCAGGTACCACATATTCTATATTGTGCATTTGATTTTTCTTGCCTAAATGTAAAGCCTTACTTTTCTTACTTTTCTCAACATTGAATTTCATTTTGTTAGATAGGGCCAGTATTCAAGTCTGTCAAAATCATTCTGAATCTTGAGCCTATCTTCTGGAGTACTGGCTATTCCTGTCAGTTTGGTATCATGTACAAATTTGATGAATTCCACTTGTATCCCCTCATCTAAGTAATTGATGGAGTTATTGAAGAGTACTGGGCCTAAGACAGAGCCGTGGGGTACCCACTGCATACTTCCCTCCATGTAGAGCAGTTCCATTAAGGACTACACGTTGAGTGCGATTAGTCAAACAGTTACAAATCCATTTGATAGTGATGCTGTCTAACCCACATTTTTTATCTTACCAAGCAGTAAGTTGTAGTCAACTTTATCAAATGTCTTACTTAAGTCCAAATAAATTATATCCACAGCATTTTGCTGTTCCGCTGATTTTGTCACTTTGTCAAAAAAATGCAGTAAGATTTGTCTGGAATGATGTTGCCTTCTGGTTATGACTTTGTTTGCCTCTAGGTGTTCACAGATTTGTTGTTTGATTATCTTTTCCAGAATCTTTCCAGGTATTGATGTCAGGCTGATAAATCTGTAATTTCCTGGATCCATTTTTTTCTAGTATAATGAAAAAAACCTAGCTTGGAGAACTCTCACACCATTCCCTGCGCTCAGTTGTTCAGTCCCTAGTCATCTCACGAGTGGAATACTGTCATGAGCTCTACATGGGGCTCCCCTCGAGGAGCATCCAGCAGCACAGGTAGTTTTGGGGGTCCCAAGAATGGCCCCTGTGGCACCACTGCTCTGTGCACTGCTCTGGTTACCAGTCTGCTTCCGGATGCAATTCAAGATGTTGATGATCACTTTAAAGCCCTTCATGGGATGGGTCCAGGTTACTTGAGGGACTGTCTCATGCCACTGGGAATGTCCGTACCACTTGTGCCAGCAAAGGAGGCATGCTGCGGGTTCCGTCAACTGTATTCCAGCTGATGGGATCCAGGAGTAGGGACTTCTTTGCTGTTGCTCCTGCCCTTTGAAATATCTTATCCCCCCCCTCAATATGAGGTTGGCCCCAACCCTCCTATCTTTTTGTAAGGGCCTAAAGACGTGGCTGTGCCAGTTGGCTTGGGGCTCCAGTGGGGGTTCAGCGCGGTGGAGGTGGTTGATTGAGTAATAACAGAACCCATCTCCCCTCCACTCCAGCTCTGCCCTCCCCGTGTGTTTTTGTTTTTAATATTTGTTTTTTAAAGTTTTTATGTTTTAGATTTTATGTAACTGTAAGCTGCCCAGAATTACTTTATGGTAAATAAATAAACACAACCCTGCACTGCATATATTCTCTACTATTGAAAGTAATTGAGATGCACAGTTATAAACAGCAATGATATCCTATTTTTATGGGATCTATACATTGTACTAGAGAACAATACCCACCCTATCTAAACATAGCAATAGTACTAGCACTTAGACTAGTACTTATATACCACCCCATAGTGCTTTACAGCACTCTCTGAGCAGTTTACAATATCAGCATATTTCCCCCAACAATTGGGGTCCTCATTTTACCAACCTTGGAAGGAGGGAAGGCTGAATCAGCCTTGAGTACAGTCAGGCTATGGGCAGAATTTGTCTGCAATACTGTGTTCTAACCACTGTGCCACCAGGGCTCCTCCTAATTCCTGTTTCAGCAGGGTTTTACATATTGGTCTTGATTGGTTCAATGAGTTAGCTAGTAAGAGACTATAGTTGAAGCATGCAAGCATTCAGGAATAAATCTGGAGAGTATTGTCCTTGGTTGTATATCATTCCATTGAGGTGACTTTTGTTGACAGCTGTTTTCTAGCGAATGAAAAATATTATATGTGGGCAGAAGAAAGGCAGTAGAGGCATCATTACTTAGGTAGCTGAAAGCCAGCAATGAAATGGCACTTCATAGCATTGTGTCCAGTTGTCAGATAACTCTCACTTGCCTGCCATGTAGAAAAGTAAGGAAAAGAGCCTAACAGATAAGACAATGAACTATCATTTGCCAGTTTGCAGATGATACAACAGTAGTGGGCCTTATTCAGGATGACAAGGTGGAAGCTTACCGCAAGGAGGTTGAAGGGTTGGTGAACTGGTTTTAAATAACGGAAAAACCAAAGAGATCATTGTTGATTTCAGAAAAGGCAGGCACAGCCACACTTCTCTGTGCATAAATGTTGATTTCAGAAAAGGCAGGCACAGCCACACATCTCTGTGGAGATGGTTACCAGCATCAAATTCCTGGGTGTGCAGCTAACGAGTAGGCTGACTTGGTCGCTCAACAGTGAGAAACTGGTGAACCGGGCACAGCAGCGCCTGCATTTTCTGCGTCGCATGAGAAAAGCACATCTTCCTTCCCCTGTCCTGATCACTTTCTACAGGGGGACAATCGAGAGCATCCTGTCATACAGCATCACAGTTTGGTTTGGAGGCATCACTGCTTCAGACAGGAAGGCGGTGCAGAGAGTGGTGAGAATGGCCGAAAAGATCATTGGCAGTNGACCTGTTTTCCTTGTTACCTTCTGGGAGGAGGCTTCGTGGTATCCGAAGCAGAACATCCAGATTCAGCCAGAGTTTCATTCCATACAGCATTAACCTTGCGAACTCTCAAGCTTCCTCCTTCCGTTATATATTCAAGATGGACAATATTTAATATTTATTTGCTACGTATACAGTATGTAGGGATGTGGGTCTATACATATGTTGTTCATAGTATGTTTAGGTGTGTGTCATGTATGTGTTTCACTTTGAGAGCGGGCAACTAAATTTCATTTTTGATGTGTGCCATTGTGCCCACAGTATAAAAATGACAATAAAGGTTATCTTATCTTATCTTATCTTTTTCCAGTAATATTGAAGGTTTATCTTTTGACAGTATTTAAACCAGAACCCCAAGTGGTAAATAATCCAGCCTTAAGGTTCAGCTAGGTTTTAGAAAAAGTAAATAATTGATATTAATATTCTAAATATATTAAAATATATTTAAAATATGGGACAACACCTGTTTTTGTTCCAAAAAAGCACAATAATAGGATGTTTAGGAATTCTTTCATTCTAAATGAACTATAAACTCAAATAATAACTACAGAGGTTCATTTACCAAGAACATGGAAATTCCAATCTGATTATTACAAGTTAAAAGAACCTCAAGAAGAGCACACACTGAAGTCTTTATAGCAATTGCTCATCAAGGATGACATGATGATTTTTGCACTACAGTGCAGTATATGGTTTCCTTCCCAGTCAGATGAGGTTGACAAAGGCTGCCCTATGCTGGCTTTTATATTGTGCTTCAGAAATTTGCTAATTGCTTAATTTTTTAAAGTTTCTTTATTTCTGCAAGAGCTGAGCAGCAAATTAATCTCTTCTTTTTCTAATGGAAAGCAGTTGCAGATTTAGAATGGCTGTTCCGTGCATTTATTCAAAGGCATGCATGCATACTTGATGCATTTGTTCAATGGCTTAAAACTCTACACTGAATTGAAGCATCCCAGTTTGCAGCCACATATCTAAATCAGTGCCCTCGTGCTGCTTTCTGCTGGGCATGCTGGACACTATAACATATCTTAAAACCAGTTTAAGTTAAATTGTTTCATTTTATATTATCAGCAATAATTTATAAGCCCCTGAGTGTTTACTATCTCTGGCTGGAATACTAATGCACCAGTTCATCCTTCTGAGATTGAACTTTACAGACTGACTCATATTTTGGAAAATAGTCATAATGACTTTTCAATTTGAACAAGTTTTCTTCAGCTAGCTTATATGTCCTAAGTGGTGTGACATCAGAAGCATTAAAATGGCTACTTATCTTGTAGGTAATTAAGAGATAGCTTTCTAAATCGTGACTTGAAAATACAGAATTTTCGCACTGTTTCTAAACATGGGACTCTGTGGAATGGGACAGATAATGCCAATGTACAAACGATGCAACTTCTATATTTCCATTGAATGTGATGATGTCGTTGCATAATCACAGAACTTATGTGATGATGTCAGGACACATATAATTTTGACATCATTGTGGCTTATTATGAATACTGGTAAATTATAGGTTAAATGCTAAATTTGGTTATATGCTAGATGAGTCTAATTTTCTCTGTATTTCTTAAAACCAAACATCATGAGAAATCATGATTTTTGTGAGAATATTGATATTTTTTCTTCCCAGTTCTAACTTGTCGTTCAAAAACAAAGCCTGCAGTTGAATTCTTCACATATAGTTTTTCGAATTGTGATTTATGATGTCAGAGGGGCTAAAAGCTTTTCATTTATTTATGATAACGCAACTATGATAGAAATAGATGTACCGAATGGTCCATGCTGAACTGTTTATTGCTGTGCTTGACAGCATAGTAGGATGCTGATGTATTTTGTTAAAAAAAACACCAGCCCAAGGGGATTTTTTTAGTATTTCAATAACATGGGGGCCATTTAAAGCAGGGGTCCCCAACCCCCGGTCTGTGGACCAGTACTGGGCCGTGGCATGGCAGCAACCAGGCCACACAAACAAGCAAAGCCCCATCCGCAAGATGCAGGCAGCACACAAAATCACGCCCCCTCCGGTTCGTGGAAAAACCTCTCTCCACGTAACTGGTCCCTGGTGCTCAAAAGGTTGGGGACCTCTGATTTAAAGGAATCGCTTTCTTAGATATGGAATGATCAAGAAGCCAAAGTGTTCCAGGGACCACAAGGCCCCAAAAGAATTAATCTTTGGAAGACAAACATCTGCTCTGGCATACTTTTTACTTTCGTTGTTTTCCCATTTTTAAAATTCTGCAGTGTTTCTCTGTTTTTTTCTTTTGTTGTGATGTAATGACAGGAGTTGGAAGGGCTAATGTCTAGCTGCTGACTATGTTTGAGGCCCAGACTTCATCACATATATACAAACACCAAGAAAGGGACTGCCAGCGTATGTGCTGGTGATCCCAGGCCTTTGTTCCTTTCCCCCAATGGCATGCATAGAGCAAGCTCTGGGCTTGCTTCCCTTCCTTCTGATTTTATGTTTTTCTCTGCATAGCCATGCTAGAGAAGTGTTTTTCTTCTAAACAGAAAGATTGGGTTAGAAATACAAAGCTAAGATAAAAGTTGGACAAATAATGTTCCAACTTTGGTCAAAGGAAACTGTTCTCTTGTTTGGAAAGACCTGCTGAATATGGAGTCTTTAACAACTCTGCTTCTCAGAAAGAAAACGAAATTCAACTTGGAAATATATATATACACACATATACATACACATATACATACATATACATATATATATACATACATACACACACACACATATACACACGTGCTTGTGTGTGTGTGTGTGTGTGTGTGTGTGTGTGTGGAGAGAGAGAGAAAGAGTGCACGCAAGTTTAACAATGATAGATGAGGGGAAACACTTATCTCATTTCCTTTCATTCAGTCAAATTGTGACTGTGGTTTGGGACCATGAACTCTGGGAATTATTTAATCATAGAGACAATAAACACTTTGAGTTGGAAATTCACTACACACTTTTTCTGATGGAATTTGACATGCAAGACATGTAAAATTCTCATTCTTTTTGCCTTACCAGCTATTCCCAGTGGATAAGAAGAAAAACAAAGACTTTTTTTTGCCCACAATCCATTGGAATTGTGGATACTTACAGTAAAGCTGTATTGTACCTGCACACATTAACATTGATCTTCATTCTTGTGTGGTAATTGCTTAAACACAAAATTTTAATGAAAGAAGTCAAGTATTCCCATTTGCCATTAGAAAATTTTTTATTAGGTCAAAATTGCCAACTCTAAATCTTAAAGCTTTAAGATTAAAGATTAAAGCTTCTCACACCTTTAGGTTATATATACCATGTCTAGCACAGTTACAGTTTTAAAATATATACAGGGGTGATTAAGCATCAAGAACAAATTTTATAATATGTAATTAATGTCGTTTGATTATAAAGTTGTTAGCTTTGAATAACATTGAAAAATAAATTACAGTAAAGCTATAATGAACCTATTGCATATATTGTGTGGTACTCTTAAAGCTTTCTACAGTGCATGACTTTAATCAAGATTTTGTGACTGTAGGCCAAGTTTTAACTCAGAAAATCAAAAAATGGTTTTAAGAGAGAATGTGTTTTAGGTGCCTGCATTTTTTTTGTTGTTGTTAAATAAATCCCAATGGCTTCAGGAGTGAGCGAACTTTGTGATGAATACAAAATAAGGTTATTACCAAGTTTTTAACATTGGAAAACTAATTGCATACCTACATCTTTTCTAGTAAGTTACATCTGACAAATTATTTTATGTTATATAGAATGGCCTGTCAGGGCTTAATTCCAAAAATGAAATCATGTTGGCTTTTTTTAAAAAAAATAGCTTTACAGATTTTCCCCCCCAGGATTTTATCATCTGGGCTGATATTTCCGTCATTTGTTACTGGATATTACATTTCTAATGTGTTCAATTTGAAGGCAAAAGGAGAAGGGGACGGCAGAGGATGAGATGGTTAGATAGTGTCATTGATGTAGTGGGAATGAGTTTGGCAGATTTGGAAGACAGTGGAAGACATGGAGACCTGGTGTGCTATGGTCCATGGGGTCACAAAGAGTTACACACAATTTAGTGACTGAACAAAAATGTTCAAATGGACATTATGGACATTAATAATAAGCGTTAATAATGATTATGACATGCCAGCTACCAAGTCATCTTTGACTCTTAGTGACCACATATGTAGATTTTCTTCATGATAATCTATCCCTAACCTGTTCTTTCAAGTCTCTCAGCGGTACATCAATACAAAATTTAAATCCAAAAAGTGAATGCTGTCTGCATTCCTTTTATCATAGATTTGACCCACTGTAACCTTGGTGCCAAAATTGTACTATATTATTTCTTAGATAGATTGCCATTTCTTTGCTTGAATGTCTAACGTATATTGTGTAAGCTTTCTTTTATTTGGATAAAAATCATTCATGAAGTTTTTTGGCAGAATGTTTGGAAATGATAGAAATCTGCAATACCACATGGGCTAATTTGAATTATACTCTGGGATGAATTAAGCTGTGGATTCTTTTGAAGATAATTGAATAAGAAACTGGGCAGAACTCAACTCTAATAAACTTGCAGATCTGATTCTCTGGAGATTTGACTTTATAGCCACTACGGTCATTTTGTATTTTCTCCTGTTCAATCATGTCCAGTTCTCAGCAATGTCTGGACAAGTCCATGCAGTTTTCTTGGCAAGGTTTTCCAGAAGTGGTTTGCCCTTGCCTTCTTCCTAGAGTTAAGAGAAAGTTACTGGTCACCCAGCTGGCTTTGTGCCTAAGACAGGATTAGAACACAAGGTCTCCCAGTTTCTAACCTGATGCTTCAATCACTGTACCAAACTGGCTGTCACATTTGTTGTAGTTCCTGAAAAATATAACTTTCTGAGTCTTCCACAACTTTCTGCAAGGCCTGCTCTTGAGTTTTGTTCATGGCGGCCATAACTCTTGATGGCAATCTTCAGAATCTAAATTTAAGATAACAGATAAAAGGGAGATCAGAAGCAATATTATGATTCTTCTTTGGGGCAAAGAGACCTTTGTGCAGCTAAAATATTCAGTACTAACACAGCACACAAACAAAAGAACCAGGTTGCCACAACATCTACAAAGATCTCTGAAAAAGTAGATGTTAGATCAAACAAGCCTTTACAAGCACAGTCACCCAAATAGATGTGATTTCAGGTTAAAGTGCTATGTAACAAACAACAAGCTGTCTGCACTTTTTCTACTTCCCATGAAAGTGGGAAAGTGGAATTTTACTTTGACAGCATCTCTTGACTGGTAGCAGACAGGACCAGGTGATTTAATCTTCAGGCACTTGGTTCTCTGAACAGCCTATGAATGTTGTCTTGCTCTGCGCTGAAAATGCAAAAGGTCTTTAAGAAAACTTAAATACGTTCTATGTTTAACCATAACAGACTAACAAATTGTTGTGATCATTTCCAAAAACATGCCCAGAAATTGTACTCTGTAACTCTCCAAGGAAGGATCTTCACTGAAGTGGAAATAAATGAATTTGTCTCAAAGGAACAAGGCCCTTTATTGTGTTTGCTGGAGGAAAACAAAACATAGCTGGTTTTCTGGAAACTCTTTTTTGTGATTTGAGGCTTTACCTGCAGAAAGCCGTTGTAACCAATTTCACTGTAACAGTTCTCACATTCTAGCTCTCCGTGCAAAGTAAACTTGTGCCTCCTTCCATCGTCATTCAAATTCAGCTTCTGCAAACTCAAGCCTTTTATGGATTGAAGCATGCATGACAGTAGTTTTGCCAGATATGGTTAGCGTCTTGGTTCTTTTTCGCTGGACCGATTTAACACGACAGACTTATCGAGTTACTTATAGGAAACCAATACTTGAGAGAGAACGGAAATGTGAAACAAGAGAATGAATGCTGTTTCTTCCAGTCTTTCCTTCATCAACTATTTCTGTTCTTCATTTGCAAGCAGACAAAAGCAGAATGATAAGGAGCGGCCTTGCCTGGTTCTCGGCAAGCTCCCGTCCAGCATGCAGAATCCCCTCACTCTCTCCTGCAGAACTGAGCGCCCTTTTGCGCTTGTTTAGGCATCTCACTCAGCCGTTCCAAAGGCCCTGAAAAAGCACCAAGAGAAGAACTCAGCAGCTTGGCAGGCTCTGCCTCTTGGAAACTTTGTAATGCAGGAGACAGTGCCCACCATTGTGCTGCCTTTCTGCCATGGATGGGAGTAAAACAAGCTTGAATGAGTGACTCATTTCAGGGGTACATTGATGTTTACATTTGTCTTGCAGGACTTTGCATATTTTCTTTGGAGGCCTAATTTCAGTCACCATGAGAGTAACTTCTTTTTTTATATATATACTGTTTTCTTTCATGACATGGATCTCATTTCTTCATCCATCCATTCAGACTAGCACAGCTTTTCCCTCTAGAGGCTTCCCTTCATCCCAGTGATGGATTTAAGCAGTTCTATCTCTCGTGCATTTGTTTGTGTGAATGTTCACAGAACCAAACTCCAGCCCATAATTGCTTTATGTGTTTTGGATAGCCCTCCTTCTCCTCTAAGAATTCTCTTAGCCAAGTAATTAAGTATGTTTTTGGTTTTGATCCATTGTGATGCTGTTGGGATTTTTATCTATTTTGTAAGGATTGGTTGTCTTTATTCAATCATTTTTTTAAAATATATTCTTCATTATTAGCTGGTCAGACACTTCAGAAATGAATGGCATCAAATATAGTAAGTAAATGGATTAACATAAATATAGCAATGAAAACGTAAATGAGCTAAAAGTTCGAGAAATGTTTTAAAAATCAGCACAGAGAAGCATATTGGAAAACCCACTATCAAAATATTTTTTCTTGACTAATACACTGTGCCCATTACAGTAGTACATATCAGAGAATTATCCACCAAACACAAACATATTTTTAGCATAAACAACATAATAAAAGAATGCCACAGGAATTGGAAATTGAATCTCATAAATCTTATTTTGACTCTCAATAATGGGCTGCAAACTAAATCAGACCAGGATCATGGGGAGACTGGGACTGGCAAGCTTTGCCTGAATTGTGTAGTTTTGTACAGTTATATTCCAATCAGTATCCTTGTTGCAAACACCTAAGTTTCCCAGATAGGGAAATTATTCCTTCTCACCTACCTCCGGTCTTCATTATTTATTTCCATTGGTGTTAAATAAAGATAGCTCCAATGTGTGTTAATGTCCTAGCTAACTCAGTGGATCAAGTAATATCAATGGGCACAATACTATTGAATCAGAAAGCTTGAGAGAGTGAGTTTATGAAATGATTGATTGATTTGATTTGATTTATACCTATAACTGGTTATAGACGTTTACTTTATCATGCTGGGTTTTTATGTCTTCTCTCCTTTTTATTTTTAAAGAAAGCTTTATTCTTAACTGGCGTTGGAGCAGGGGATTGTATCTTTAAAGAACTGTTATTTCAACATACCTAGGTTGTGTTGAGCTAATTTGCCTAAGACACGGATGTCAAATTCGATCGTGTCACATGACATATCGTGACATATCACATTTTTTGCCTTTGCGGAGCTGGGGTGGGCGTTTTTATACCCCTGGCCTAAGAGGAAAGTAAATTAATGTCAGCCAGATGGCTCTCTTCCTCCCAGTGGTTTAGTTTAGCTTAGAGATTCTCTGTCCCTGAGATCAGAGAAAAATAATGGCGACTGATCGAGTTTGCAAGTCAGGGATGAGCAATTATTTAGGGATTGGGAGCATTTTGGTGATTGAAAGCAAAATTTCATTTTGCCAAGTATTTTGGCAAAGTACTTTAACGGTGCTTTGACTATTATTCCTGGCCTTAGAAAAACTGTATCAAGCCAACTATATGGCTCAAGGTATAGCTTGTTTCCCCCCCCCCCTCAAAATGGTAGAAAATTGTATTGCAAGTTCATCTAAATATGAAACTCCGTAGTATGAAAACAAAACAAAAGGGAGATGGGCTTTTCAAAGTTGACCTATTTAATTTAAAATATTTAAAGAGGACGAATATGAAAGTGGATTCCATGCATTTTTTTAGGGAAGTTCTTCAGCCACTACATACAAAATTATTGCAATTAATAAACATATAACTAATAAACTATAACTAGGAATTATAGGTTTATTTAACAATTTCATGTGCATGTATTTATACTAATCTTAAATTGCATCTTTATGTAAAATTATAGAAATTGGGAGGGAGAGTACTTGCATTTTCCTGTGCCTGGGCAGAAAACCAGAAATGTTGAATTAATTTGTTAAATACTGAGAATTTTTTATGTGGTCTTTTGTGCATATATTCTTAAAATTGTGTGTGTGAATGTGTTAGACAAAGATTTTTTTATAAAACCTTATCTTCCATGCTTGTGTTTCTTCAGCAAAATTGAAATATACTTATTTCCCAAGCAGAATATAAAAGTCATTTTTTATTGTTATAATATTTTGGGATATAGGTTTCTACTTATATTTCATAAACCAAAGAAGAATAAAGAGTTAGCTAATAAAATTAAACCATACACTCATCAGTTGTCAAAATAGGCAACAAGCAGAAATGTCTTTGAAATGGCCCCAGAGAAAAATTGGTTGATTTGATAAAACTGAGAAATTAAATGTTAAGTTTTAGAAATAAATCCATTCTTCTCCAATGGAGTCTTCTTTAAAGTGTATTTATTTATGAGTTTTAAAATAATTACAAAAAATAATTAGTTTTATGTTTTTGGTTTCTTTCAGGAATGATGGTGGTGATCGTATTATTGCTGATTGCTATTGTGGTTGTTGCTGTGTGGCCTACAAAGTAATCAGAGATTATCTCATTTTGCAACTAAGTGTTAATAGTCATCTATAGCAAGGACTACCCCACTTTGTTTTTGGCATTGTCCATGGATAGCTGTTCTTACTCCAGTACAAAAGACAGATCCATGCTTGAGCTGCATAAAGGTTCTACAAAATTCTGTATAAAACTTTATATACTCAAGAACATAATTGGAAAAGAAATGACTCACCTGAACTAACTTCAAGACATAAATTGAAATTAATTTCAAAGAAACACTTTGTCTATAAATACTTATAATAGTACTAAGTGGAATTTTCTCTTAATCTGCAGTGTCTAATTAAAATATTAGCATTTTCTTTCTTACATTAGTCCCTTATTGCTGAAATATATGGTTCTTCCTGAGAGAATGTCAAAGATTCAAGAGAAACTGCCATCTTTGAAGGGGGAACATCTTTCAAATAAAAAAAAAAAAAAATCCACAAAAATCTTTGACTTGAGTCAGAGGGCAATTACTATTGTAAAATGGTAGCTATCAGATATATATTTTGGAAAGAGAAGATAAAGTTTCTGTCCAAAAATGTGGAATCAAACATATTGTATTATACCTGGGTTTCTTTTCTTTATCAAGGTATATTAATAGCAGGGAAGAAAAGGAATTACTGTAGATACCCAGAGTTTCAAAATGTGTTTTTTTTCCTATATATGTTCTGAAAGTAAATGAAAATGATTCTCTTAGCAGAATTGGCAGGAAAATGACTTTCCTTCTCTCTGTAACTTGCCCTGAATACTCAAAATCTACCCTGAAGGATTAGCAGAGCACATTTTGGAGAATTATGAGGGTTGCCAGGGAGACATCCTGTTGTATCAGCATCTTTTTATTTATGCAACACTGGATTAAATCCCAGTCATAATTATGTCCTGATATTGTTATTTTTGCTATGTATATATTGACATAATGGATAGTAAGGCAGTAAGACTGAATAGAAGCCATTTTAGATCTATAGGATTTCTTTTCTTATCTTGCATTTTACTTTATTTTGTACCCTTTCCTGCCGGGAATATTTAAAGCCTTTATCTGTGTTCTTGGATATCTAGGATTAATATCATTCTAGCCCATGCAGCGTTGATATATGTTGAATAATTCAGATTTGAGAAAATGTGCTAAGAGATCTGAAGATTTCAGAAGAAAACTATCTTAAGAGCCTTATCTACATCTCTAGTAAATGTCTAAAATTCTTTAATAGACTTTTTTTTAGTGTTATTTAGTGTTTCAGAGTAATTGGTCTTCCTCATGTTTGACTGAATAGAATTAAAGAGCCATTATTGAATATGATAAAGGTTCAATTTAAAAAAACACACAGATCAATATATTAATTAGAAAGATAGGATAAAAATCTGCAAATGAAATGTTTGACCAACTGGTATCAAAGACTGCTTTTTCTGTTGCCAGAGGTTTTTACCATAGGGGACCCATCACAAGAAGTTGTCTTTCAATTGTACAAGCAAAAATGCAAACTATCATAATATAATTAATTGTATTAGACATGGATATCCCAAAGGTGCTTTTCAAAAGGCAACTGGACTTTTCATGACCTGGATGATTGAGAATATCCATAAACATGGATATACTTGGTGATATCAATTAGAGCAATAGAACTATACATCACAACTGAATTTGTTTAAAAAAAGGAAAATTCTATTTTGGGATATATTAATAGCAGCAATAGAGTCTAGTTCCCAGGAAATAACCTGCTCACACTACTCTTCTTGGTCATTCTCCACTTGCAAAAGTATATCCATGCAAACTGCATTGAATTCAGAGGAGAAACCAAAGAAAACCAAGTCCCTTGAGGAACATTTAAGGGATCTGGGTTTGTGTAACCTGCAGAAGACCAAGGGGTCATATGATACTAGTTTGTAGTATTGGAAGAGTTGAGAAGAGAAAGGAGCAGACTTATTTATCTGTAAGTCAAGGCCAGAATCAATGGATAGAAGTTGCAGGGATATAGATTCAGCTTGTATATAAAAGGAATTTCCTGATGGTCAGAACTTCCAACTAATGCCATTGGTTGCTTTGTGTAGAAGTATAGTTCCCCTTCAACAGAAGTCTTCAAACTGAATCTCAAGTTGTCCCAATTATTTAGCACAGGGCTTTTCAACCAGTGGTATGGGTACCACCTGTGGTACATTGGCACCTGGCAGGTGGTATGCGACCATCCTAGAAAAATGGTAGCGGAGGAGGAGAATGAGCTGAACCGGTGGCAGCACCGCACAAGTCTGAGCGAGAGATGGCTGGAGCTGCAGGGTTGTTAGGGCTCAGTGGAAGCGCCAGGATCAGCGCCAGGCTCCAGCTGGAGCTCGGCACTGATCCTGGCGCTTCCACTGAGCCCAGAAGAAACGCCAATCAGCTGGAATGTTGCAGCATCTCCAGGGTCTTGTGATTTACATTCAGATGCTTGGCAACTGATTCATATTTATGACGGTCACAGTGTCCCAGGGTCATGTGAAGTGAGCAAAACCTGCTGCAACCACCCAGCAGACAGGGGGAATAAAAACCAAACATCCCCCCACCCCACCCCCACTGCCAATCCTCAACAGAAATGCTCACAACAATAAAAACCTCGAACAGGAGGAAGAGCGCCGCCGGGCGGGCAGGCAGGTGTCTTGCTCGGCTGTGGCTTAGGAGGCACTTTTTTCAGTGCCATTGTAAGTTCGAACAGTCACTAAGCGAACTGTTGTAAGTCGAGGACTACCTGTACTTCATCACTTTTTTCCTTTTTTTTTTTTTTTGATCAAGTTTTTGACACCTTGCTAGGCGACTGGTGGTACTCGGATATTGCCATATCCTAAAAGTGGTACAATGGGTGAAAAGGTTGAAAAGCCCTGATTTAGCAGATCCTTCACTGAGCCAAAGGATTAAACTAGGTGACTTATGAGGTCTTTCCAACTCTGTGGTGAAAATAAGAATCAGAGGAAGCAGCTTCCTTTTTACTGAAAGGTAAGAGGATCACTTTTCCACTGAAGAATTCTGATCACTTCAGTTTAGGTTTTCATTATTACTGGAGAAATACACTTCTGAAGCTGGAACAGGTTGGTTTTTTTTCTGTATTTATGAATTCTTTTGGAGCAAAAAGGGATCAGAGAGACTTGATAGCTTTTAGGTAACTCAAGCACAGAAAAGATTGGCTTATCCCCCAATCTTCAGCTAAAATTGATTAATGCTATTTTCCCAAGTGATAGTTCTCCTTGGAGAAAGATGTTTAAAACTATCTCCTTGCTGTGATGTGTGTCTCCTAAATTAAATGTTGAAAAGAAATAATGCATTTTATGGTGGAATATTTTTCTAATACCGGTAGCATGATAGATTTTTTAATAAAATTTTTAACATCATTGGTTCTTGAAATTACATATGTAAAGCTTTTAGATATTTTCACACCTTCCCATATTTTATATTCATTTTTATAACAATGCAGTAAATTTAGCCAAGCTGAGAGAAAAGCAGCTGAATCTCTTGTGTTGGAAATGAATTTTGAGCTAAAGACTTTCTGGATATTTGCTTGCAGAATTGGGAAACGCGGCACCTAGCTAATACCAACTGGCCTATCTGTCATATGGAGATTGAGCTAACTCTTTTTTCAGGTCAAATAAATAGTGTTTTTAAACTTAAAATGTGTATTGGATGAACAAATAAATCCAAATGAAATTGTGCAGACACATCATTTATACAGTATATATTGGAGTTACCACAGGGAGTTTGGCACAGTTTGGATGATAGAATCTGCTTCTCATCTAATTAAAGGAACTAGTTGCAAGTTAATAGTTGACTGGCTGTTTTCAGAAGAGGAGCTCATTTTCCCTCAAAGCTGAAAAGGAAGTGTTGCTTTGTTCATTCTGATGCAACCGAAGAAACTGCCATGAGTAGAAGTTTATAATAGTTTATTTGACAGTTGTCTGGATTTAGTCTTATCAAGTGGATTCTGCACTGTTACATGCTCCATCTGGTTCATTATATGATCCCATCTAACAAATGAAGGTAAATGAAGGGTGGGTAAATAAGAACATCCACAACTTTTTTCCCCACGTGTCATTAAATATATTCATATATATATATAACCATAATATATTAGTATGCATTGTAAAGAAACATTGTCGCAAATCTATATGCAAAGGTCATAACTAAGCAACATTTACAATTCATAATTATTAACAGGAATAATAGGAACAGAGGAGTATTATCCCTGTATAATGGGGGGGGGGAGTTAAGGCGGTCAAGGAAACGAACATACAGTGGACTATGGAACAAGGGCAACAAAGCTGTATTACTTGTGTCTGACCATTTCAGTTGCTTCTTAGAATGGTTTGTGTTGCATTCCATTTGTTAATGTAGAGCTTGGAATATTCTCAAGAGTGCCTCAAGATTAGAGATCATATCAGTAGTCTTTATAACCCTCTCCTGCCACTCTTTTAAAAAAGGTGTAAGGCACCAATTGGTTCTACTGTAGATAATATATCTCACTGTATGTGTGCTAGTGATACTTTTCCCATCCAGAAAAATAAGATGATTTTCTTATAATTAAAATTTGTGTCTTAAGGTTGCAAAGTTGTCTTAAACAATGCAAGGTTGCATTATTTTAGCAGGAGTTTAGGAAGCTTTCCGGCTATTTAAGCCATTGCATTTGATAGAGCACTCTTGCTCTGTGCTAGGCCTATAAACTTCAGTTGCATTAGGAGTTTCCTTTTGCCTAACTGTTGGCCTTCAAATAAAATTACCAGCTGAAAATGTAGATGACCCTGGTTATATGCTGTCTCCTGAGAATGTATGATTATGTGGTGAGAATTATGCCTCTACCAATAAGTGGCCTAAAATATTGCAATGGATTTTATTTTATTTTTTTCTGGGTTTTTTTTTATTTGAAGCTGAAATGGTCTGTTAAATATAAGGAAGTATAGTTATGTATACAAAGCTATATTTACTGTATATAGAAGTACAGAACAAGCCCTTAATCATGTCAAGATAGACACTATTGAACAAACAAAGATTTTTTTTTACTACTGTGGGCAGAATCGGTATTGTTATAATATTTTCTAGAGTATTATATTTTTGATTAATATATAGATTCTGCACTCTAGCTATTTTACATTTTGTACTAATTCTACAATCAGCCTTGATTTTTTTTTGTACTTCTCCATTTGCTAGTTGATGCAACTATCACATTTCACAGCTTTTCAGAATATTTGTGTTAGAGAAAGTAAGACTTTTTTCAACTCTCTGAAAGAGATTAGACACCACGAACATATATGTTTTGTAATCATGTTGAATGATTATACATAGTGGTTATCAATATTTAAAAAAGCAAACACAAATTGCCTCCCACATTTCTGTATAGGATTACAGTAATGTTTGCTGCTTTGTAGTCAAGATCATGGACTTGGCAACAAAGGCACTGCCATAAAAACATCTTACCAAGAAAACACCTTGTTAATCTAAGAGATTACCCATTTGTAAATTAAGATAAATTTACTTTCTTTTGAGGTGCTGATTATAGGCCAGGCCTGCCTCCCTCCCCCATCTTGTCTTGAAATGCACACATTCAAAGAAAATCATTGCATCAGACTGCCCAACACATTACATAAAAATTGAGGAACAATTTCTAAAGGAATTTCATGAAATCCTAAACATTACAAGCAGATCAAACAAAGCAATGCACAGGACCACCAAAATTGTCTTTTAGGAATTCATGGAAATACATAGCTTGTGACATAACTGATATTTCTGAGTTATTTCTTGAATATAATAACTATTAATGATCCTGAAAATCTGTGATGTGGTTAAACTTTGTATACTGTTAGTAATCTCTCTCTCTCACTCCAGCCTTATGCTTTGTTCACAGTTCACCCTAGTGCTGTTATAGTTTTGTGGGCTACCTCACAATGCCAAAGAATTATTTAAAAACAACAACAACAAATCAAGACTTCTGTAAAGTCCTGACCTGTCTTTAATCAGCACAATCTGAATGAAAAATAAATGGTCATACCAAAAGCAAAAAAAAAAAAAAAAAAAAAAAAAAAAAAAAAAAAAAAAAAAAAAAAAAAAAAAAAAAAAAAAAAAAAAAAAAAAAAAAAAAAAAAGGAAAAGCCAAAAAAGCAAACAAAAATCTGAATGAGCAAATGGCCCAAGTATTTTGAAAAAAAAACCACCCTACTAAATGGGGAAAGATACCTCATCACTACTGCTAATGCAATTTGACTCTAAATAGATGCCTTGTTTTCATACATACTAGATAAACAAAATCCAATGCAAAACAGCATAGCGTTTTTCCTAGGACATGACCCACAGGAAAGTGGGTCACCATGGAAACAACTTTGTGTTTCTTAGTAAAATATGTATTGGATATAATTAAATGCGTCTTCTTTCACTATTTTTTTCTATTCATTTCCACATTGCTGTCTGGATAGTGGATCTCCTGTTATTTTGTGCCAGAGTAAAAGCTTGGTATCACTGGCTTTGGGTTCTCTGCTTTGGCTGCTAAAAACAACTGGGAATCAATCTGTTGATCTTGGCTAGATTTGGTGGGGTGGGTATAAAGTGCTCAGCAGCTACAAGCGTACTGTTCTTTCTTTGAAGAACTTCAATAGCAGATACTGATTATATTGCATTTCTCATAAAGTGGATCTCGAGGCGGTTGATTTTTTCAGAGAACTCAACCTGAAAAAACTAGATCTATAGAGATACTTTAAATGAAAAATAAACCAAAATGAAACCAATTTTAATTAGTTCAAACCCCTATTAAGAAACTATTGTCAATTCTTGAAGGCAGTGTGCATCTCCGAGAACAGTGTTTAGCCTTTTTTGTTACTCCATCAAAGCTATCAATATCACATTTCTGTGGTTTTGACAACAGCTTGCCATTTTCTGTAATAATGTTTAAGGTTAAGGTTACTTTTAAGTCTTGCCGAGTGATGTAGAGTTGCCAGTCATATCTTCTGTGTGTCTGAAATGGTGTCTTTGCACACATTAGAAATATCCAGCTTGCTTTTACCCAATATTCTTTAGTTTTCTGATTGTAACTACATTGTTTGTGTGTGCCTATATCTGTATATGTATATTATATACATATATGAATGCACACAATGTTAATTTTATAAGCCTAAGGCAGGAGTTTGAGCAAAAATAACAGAGGATTTCAGCTGGCATTCCAATGAATACTACAATGATCTGGAAAGTTAATTTTGACATGCTCAAATATGCTGGATAGTATTTCCATATGATGAACAAGCTGAGAGTAGAAAGTTGAGAAGTTTTACTGAGGTTAATACAAAAAGCCCCAGCTAAACTACACATAAGGGGCCTCTATTATCATGAACATCCCTTAGCAGATAAATCAAGATTGGAAATTATAAAATGTTTGAAAGCTGCTACTTTCTAAGAGAAGCAACTTTTGGAATGCACAGACTGATCTCTATGTGTATCATGATGAGTTGGTAAAATGGGCTGTATCAAAGAGTGGGATGGAAGGATGTTACTTTCTAATATTACCCAATGTGTAACATTTCTTGCTAAGAATAGAATTCAGAAGGGAAATCACAGCCATATATTATGGAGAGAAATACCCACAATGGAAACTCCCTTCTCAGTTGGTATTCTAAAATGTAAGGCTGATATTTACTTTCATTGCCATAGTTTTATAGACTAAGCCATTTTTGGACTTTCCCGAAAGGTATATAAAATTCCTCTGGATTCAAAATTAGAGCTGATGAAATCTCTGCTGACACAGACACCAATGCTGAGAGAATGGTCTATGTATTTTTCTGTCAGAAATTCAGCTGATGGAAAAAAGGGAGAGTCCAGAAGTTTCTGCGAGTGTGCAAAGCAACTAAGTCAGTCTATTCTCCTCTTTCCCAGGAACAATTTCTCTTACTCCCCCTACCATCCACTTCCCTGGCATCTGGCCATTTTATACTTATTTGTGCTGAAGTTAATTTTATGATAGTTTATGTCACATAAATATAAGTATTGTCAATTACTATAAAACAAGGCAAAATCACTGGAAAATTTCATTAAGAGAATGCTTCCAAGTTTCCTAATGAGCAACATCTTGGGGAAGTTTGAGCTTTGCAGGTCAAGCATCCCTGAGTTTACGCCTATCCAGACAGCCTTCCTGGTTTGCTTGCAGGAGAAGTGGAGATTGTATGAACAGAAAACTTGCTTCTGGTGAACTTCAATATGGAAGAGAAAGCCCACTGCCAACTTTTCTGTTTAAGGAAGTGCAGAAAATTTTTGTAAAGGAAATAGGGTAGAATGATTCCCTCATTCTAAATGATAGTCAGTACCAAAATTTACAAGTAAGAAATTAAAGGTACACATAGTAAGCTCTTTAAAACAAAAGGATTGATCAGCTATGACTCTTTTTCATCTTTATAAGCCATAGTAAAACTTTTTTGTTTTTTTTTCCCCTTCTCTTCATCCATGCATATAGGTAAGATACAAATCTTGACAAATTCAGCCAGCTCATAAGATTATCTGCAGCAACATGCTTGATAGAGAGTAGCATTGTTGGACTCTTACATGAGATATTAATGACCACAATTGAGACACACTAATGTGGAGAGATGGAATTTCATTGCATGCTTCCATGGTCTGGGAGCTGAAGTATTAACACGGTGTTATCTCAAGAGAAAAATCAATATAGGATCTGTCCTGTGTAACTTTTGCTTTATGCAATTGAGATGAATACTGATTATTTATAAAGCAGTTATTATTTTTGAGATAACATCTGTTTCATGTTTTGATGAATTTAGAAAGAAAAATAAACTCTCTTGCTGGAGTTGCGTTCACAAATTCAGCAGTGCAAGAGGTTTTTTTTAAAAAAGCCAGGTCTAGTAATTGGACCCTTCTTTTAGCTGAGTGTTGACTAGTGTTCTTCTACGCATTGCCTACTCATTATTCAACTGTTCCATAAATGCATCCTTCTTCACAATTCTCCATCTTCCTTTCTTTAGGAGTAAGTTGCCTTTTTGACATGAGCAATAAGAATTTAGTGTACGTTTCACACATCTGTGACTGCTCTCATTTACAATGGCTAGTATGTCAGATTGCACAAGCAATCTCATATGTCCTGTAAGTTGCTGTGTAACAGATGATAGAAGAACCATCCAGCAGACTATTATGCAGTTATAGCCCCATGATCAATTTTTAACCAACAATCCCTTTCGTCTATTCCTACCAAGACCAATCTGCAAGTGAAGAAATATAAGAGGATAGTTTCTGAACAGTATCGTTCTTTTCAATGACAAGCTGGTTGGTTCTTATGTTTGGAATTGAGAAGTAGTTAATGTGGTGAATTTAAGGCAGTTCATCATCCTTCAGACCAAAATGATTTGAGAAAAATGTGAAAAAAAAGGAAATCAAATGGGAGAACGGGAAGTAGTAACTGATCTAATATTTGTTACTATGGTGAGTAGGGATTTACAATTAGTTTTCTCACTAGTTTTTGTGTGGGTTTTGTATTTATGAGGGTCAAAATGGGCATAACTCACAGGCTATTAATTCCTCACTTGTCCTCCCCACCCAGTTGCATATAAATTGCAAAGTGAGCTTCTTGCCAGTGTTCCTAATCCCACCTCATCTGCTCTGACTCGGACACGAAAGGATGTGCAGTCTTTTCTTGTCTCTGATCTCCCCTCTAGGCTTTCTTGCATTTCCCCTTCTTTTCTCGTTGCTGGAACTTCCTCAGTCGCCTGGCCCATGTGTCCCTCCACTGTATCACAAGGCTGCTTTTGTCAGCTACAATGCCATTCTGATCTGGAGAGTTCTCATCATGGCCCAGTAACAAATATTTCTTCATAGGCTTGATCTTGGGACACTTGCAGGCAATGTCCTTGGAGCGTATCCAGAGGATCTGGTCACCACGCCGTATCCTATTCACCCCTTGCTTGTAAACAGAGATGATGTTGACTGTGAACTTCCACCATTCTGCAGCTTTCTCTGCTTTCAGGATGTGGATCTGGACAGCTGGAGACAGAAAGTCAGGAGAAGGTCATTTCTTTCATGGATTTTGCAGTTATCCTCAAGATAGTCAAGCACAAGTTACAGTGGAAAGCAAGATTTGCATGTGTTTACCCATTACACAGAAATGTAATGTGATTTCTGTTAGGGTTTTGTATGCCCCTAATGTTTAATTCCTTGTGCTTGGCTGAGGGTCACACATTCAGTTCAAAATGAAAAGCGGTGCTTACTTTAATAATTCAATAATAATTCAATCTGGGTTATTGATTTAAAAACGGAATAGTTCTTTAAATTATTATTTGTGCATTCCTATTTTTAAGAGAGATTATATTAAGATTATATTACATTTAGAGAGAATATATAGTTCTGGGTATAATATTTGGCTCCAGTGTTCACACAGCATGCTTAGCCTGGTCATTTACACATTTACAATACTTTAAAAATGAATGGTTTTAACTTTTATCTGTATATGGGGTTTGGGGGCAAGGGGCATGCATAGGTTGTTCAGATGCAGATTGTCTGGCTGATTTATGCTTCAGTATGATGTTTGCATCCCCAAAAGGCTTATTCACCAACCTATTTAAGTATTTTGTTCATATCTTCCAATGATTACTAAATCTCTCTTACAGAAGATTTTTTCTGTAAATGATTCAATACTTCAACCTGGCTGCCCCAAGCAAAGAATATATGAGAATATATGTTCAATCTTTTTCCTCTCTTTGTCATGATCTAGAGACTTTTCTTCCTACTTTTCCTTCTTTGTGATGATGTACTATATTCCAAGCCTAACAACGACGGGAAGACATTAAAAGAGAGAAAGAGACAGAAACCAGACTGTTGTGGCCCAATATGATGAAAGTGGCCATGGTAACAAAAGGCACCACTTTCATTTTCAACAAAGAGAAGGGGTAGGGGAGAAACAAAAACTCACCCAAGACGTTGCCACTTTGTGTTGTTTTGGCTTATCATGAACCAACTCCTGTAAAGAATCTTACATTTGATGAGATTAATAAGCTATCCTATTTTATTTTGAGTAGAAGCTAATTAGAATCTCAGAAATCAAGAAGTATACATAGTAAGGAGGAAGAAGAAATTTGATACTACAGTGAAATAGAGGGAAGAATTAATCATAAATTAATCAAATAATCTCAGATCTTCAACAGTATCAAAAATTAAAACCAAGCAAGCCTGGAATGAAACAGTGAAATATTTCAGAAGAGAAGATTGTTATTGCTGTGTAATGATTTGGTGCTGAATTCAGATTGAACTACATTTTGTGCAATTGAGGATACTGCAGTCATTGGATAGCACTATATTGTTTACATTGTAAGATGCCCAGAGTCGCTTTAGATGGGAGAGATGGGTGGCACAAAATTCAATCAATAGTGAACATGGGCCTCTCCCATAGTTGAGATTGACTTCCATTTTCATCTTTCACCTTTCCTTGGTGAGTAACAGTGGCAGCCAACCTCAGACTTGCAGGTTGAACAGTTCCAGCCAGTTCCCAAAGGCTGCAGTCATTTGCAGGCTTTGCAGGCTCTTAGGAGGACCCTGCGTTGACTATGTCAAGTAGCAGGCAGAAGAGCTGACACACAAATGCCAGCAGTGCTCCATCCTAGGAAAGTGCCTCATGCACTGCCATTGATGCCCTCCACAGAATGCCTTGCCTGCAGAAGCCGTGGGTGCCTAAATAGTTCACTGGTGAGTGAGAAAAGAGCAGCCACTGCCAGCTGCCTGGAAAGGAGGTGAGGAACAGCTGGACCATTAGAAGTAGATCTCTAAGAAGCTGCTCTTCCTCCCCCTCCAGCCCAGGGGAAGAAGCAGCCTGCAGAAAGGCAGGGAAGCTCTCATCTTGTGTAAGAGCAGCACGCCTTATCCTAATCTGTCTTTCACCTGCTGACAGGCCTACTATTGCCTGGTTGCCTGCCAAGAGCTCAAAGAGGCATTTGCCTAAAAGAAAACTTCCAAGCTAGCTGGTTAACAGGGTTGAGAACCTCTCACAGCAGGGGAAAGGAAGAATCCACCAGAGATAACTCCATCTGGTTCCATTCATTAAAAAGCTTGTCCTTTGAGCCTGAAAGCTATCCCGTTCAATCTCCATCCTGGTAGCAGGGAGAACTCATTTACAATGGCAGTGGGGAGGGGGGGGCAGCAAAGAGAGCAAGCAGCAGAAGCCCCCATAAGCAGCTCCACAAGATACTGCTTTCCAGCAATTCTCCCTCCCCCCCATCCCCAAGGCAAAGACCCAAAGAAAGTAAGCGGCATTTTTTTTTCTTGCCTGGGCTCCTGGGCACACTACTTCTGACATACAGATTCAGCTTTTTCTAAATGTATCTTAGATGTGCATACTTTTGAGATGGTGACCAGAAAAAGTTGGGCTTCCCATCCTCCTCTGTGGATTGCCAGCTGTACTGTTCAAGAAAAACAGTAAACAGTTCTAATTTTATTTATTTATTTATATCCCACTTTTATTGTTTCTCTAAATGTTGAAGAAGACTTCCTCTTATGGTAAATTTGCATTTCTCAGAATGCCAGCTGCATTCGCAGCCTAGGCAGGGCTCCAACTATTATACTCAAGCAAAAGCTGTGGGAAAATGGGTGGATTATGGGTAGAAGAATAAGGAGACCTCAAGGATGACGTGTTTTAGCTGAGAAGAGCTTTCTCTCCAGAGAAAGGCTAATATCGGTAAGAAATAGGCAAGATAAACATTCACACCAAATACTTATAATTTGGGAAAGTTTGTTTGCTATGGTCTTTATCAGCTTTGATCTTCTTGCAAGATTTTTAAAGAATTACTGTGCTGAGGACTGATGCACACCCAATAAATATACAGTACTGAAAGGAGATTGGAGCCACATTGGTCATTAACGTGCTACTAACCAACCACCAGATGGCACTATAGTACTATAGGCACTGAGAAATTGTGACCACTTCACAAAATGAAAGAAGGCACCACCTACACACATGCTAACCCCATTGAGATAAAGTCCTGCTTAATTTTGCTTGTAGATGCCAACAAGATTGTACTTTAAATGGCTTGCTTCTTTTCCAGCATGTTAGACACTGTATAATGTATAAATAAGAATTCTTAATGGTTATTGTGGTATGGGAGAAGTTATTCTGCATTCAGAATTTTCATCCATTGAAATTTCAAAGATATATCAAAAAAACCTTTAAAATAGTAAGGGGGGGAAAAGTTCTTTGAATACAAAATATGTTATTTCAGTCTTATATTAAATAAAGGCAAGACTATCAAACTAAACCAAACCTTGGTTTCAAAGGGCTATTCATTATAGTCATTTGAAACACCTTCCCATCTCTTCCAGTGTGTACAGGTTTAAAGCTGTCCGATTAATCCCTATTGGCTCTTAGCAGCTATTCTAGTTCCTATTATTGGCAAGCCCAGAGGCATTTGGAGTGGGGCAGCGTAGAAATTTAAATCATAGTAAAAAAATAATGTCCACCCTCTTTGTAGCAACAATCATCATTAATTTTTTAATCTTTGAAATGGGAACAGATTTATATGGTTTTCTTTTGTTTCATTTAAATTTAAACATCTTCAACATAGCTTTTGCAATTGTGTGATTCATTTTGCCTTTACATGGTTTTAACAGATTTGGCTGTGCCCCCTTCCCCTGTGGCTTACGAGCATCCTGTCAGAAGCTGATCTGTCACAGAGATTTCCCACATTACACGCAGAGGCATACAGCGGCAAGAAATTGTACCGTAGTTGTCGCCCTTGGAAAATCCTCCTAGCACAAAGCATAGCTTTACCGTATTACAGTATATGTTTCGCAGAAGAGTTATTAGAATAGCATATGTTTCTTCTTTCTTTCTCTCTGGCATTGCTATCCCCAGGAGTTTGGGGCTAAAATGTGGAACACTTTTTTAAATCTTTTGAAAACATTTTTTTTCCCATGAACAACTGCCTTTCAACAAAGAGGATGACTAACCAGAGTCTTCATGAAAGAAAGATTTTTCCAAAGAAGTTTGCAACTAGGGTGGTGATCTCACCTTTTGGACAGGAACCCTCCCCCTGCAATTTACCCTCTCTTGCACATCTAAACATGTACACTCTTACTTACACACACTATTTTTTCTTAATAAATATAAGAATTGACTGGTGGGAAGGCAATGCTTCTTGCTAGGTTCTCACTGATGTTTTGTGAAATAAAAGTTCCATTGGACTGTCTATCTCAGAACCAAAGTAAAATGAAATCGTCTTCAAATCAAACTTTACTCCTGGTGGCTTCATGTTGATACCCATACAGTTTTCTTGACAACAATAGTCGTTCACTACCTTCTTCAGTTTGTTAGTTTGTTTATTTTACATTCTAGTTTAGTCAACTTCTCAGCCTAGTCTACAGTTCTGGAATATTTGGTGAGGGCTTTCTAGACTTGAGCCTGCAGAATGAGATAAGGCATACTCCTGTTGGATGACTAATTTCACCAAAAAGATGTCAGGGTTTTTGGAAATAAACCAAGGTGCATATCTACCTGAAATACTACAATTCCATCTGCCTAGAATAGAAAATAGAAATGTATGCATGTTTGCCTACTCAGGTTTATGTGAAATAGTGAAGTAGAATGGAATAAACAATGCATCAGCATTAAGAGATTAAAGACCCCAGGAAACTGAAACCTTCTCTTGTCTTTCTCAATCTACATATAGCATTACACAAACCAGTTAAGGAACACATAGTCTCCCTGTATTCCTTTTGGGGGGGGGGGGATAATGACATCTCAATTGAACAGGTGTTAATGATTTCCTGGGATACCAAAGGTGTCCCCATATGCCATTGCATTTAGCTTGAATTGACACTTCTGCTTTTGATTCTTCGTATCGCTATTTTTAAATTAACCATCAGTTATTTCTGTATGAAAAATCAAAGATGAAAGAACTTCCACTACCCCACCACAATAGTATTTCATTGTTGCTCATCGTTTGACTGTGCCTTGTATTTAAATCTACCTGTCTTTAGTAGAATTTTAAGAATTGATTTGGAGTATATGCAGTTTGTGGTGGTTTTCAGTTTATATCTCTTTTTTACCAGGTAAGTTATTAATAAAGGTGAGTTTATATATGCACTAACAGCAAAACATGCCTTTTCTTCAAAATTTATGAGAATGTGTAGCTGAGAGTCCTATAAATAATAAATGGGTTGTTGTTTTTGTTGCTGTTGTTGGTGGGGGTGGGGGTGGTGATGGTGAAGAAAGAGGTCCTTTGCACAATCCCTATCCTGGTGCTTTCTGATGTGTTTGCTTGCATCTTCCAGGAATCCCATGCCCATTAATCATGGAAAAGATGATCAAAGGGCCCTTCTCCCATTGATAAATTAGAAGGAGGCAGTCAAGTGGGGAGAAAGATCTCATCCTTTCTCCCTTTCACTTTGCCTTCCTGGTGACCACAGGGAGGGAGGCAGGATGGACAGTCACACAGATGCTCTTGATGCAACATCCAATACTATATGGGCTCTTAAAGTTGAAAAGCCTACAACGTTCTTACGGTTAAGAGAAGAAAAATGATCCAAACTGAACAATAACAGTGCTCAGCTACTTGAACTTTTTTTTTTTTAATGGAAGCAAGTTGGATCGTTATGTCTCACTCATGCTAAAACCAAGACTAGGTGATTTAGCACTTCATGATTGGAGGGGAGGGGGGAATAGTTTCTTGACACCCATAATCAAAACTCTCTCTAGTCTTCAAGCATTAATAGCTTGTACTTCAAGTCCTTGAAGTTTTGGCGATCCTCAGTCTAAGACAATGGCAAAGAATCTCACTGGAACTGTGTTTAATTCTAGGATTTTCTATTTTTTTGCACTGGTATTGGATACAGCTAGTAAAAAAAGGAATCGTCTGATGAGAGTCAGACACTGTGCTACAATATGCTTACAGTTCCAAAATACTTGAGTGAGCTGCAAAAGGTGGTAAGACTTTCTGAGGAGATAGTCTGTCAATGGGTTAGGGTTAGGTCTGTCAATGGATTATTGAGTTTGCTATCTTTAAAACTATGCATAATAACAAGTCTTTCTGTCTCTCCTCCAACCCTGCTATGACTTCCTAAATATTTGACACCTTATTTTGTACTATAACTTCCCATAATCCTAAGCACTGTTCTGATTTGGTTTGACGGAACTGGGAAACTGCAAATACGGAGGACTTCATGTTTTGCAAGTCTGCCATAAAATGTCAAAAAAGGATGGAGAAATAGAGCTGTAAAGATACAGTCTGGCAACAGGGCTTTTTAACTAGAAGGCTATTATTTCCTAATGGACCACAGTTGCTTCTCTTTCAGTTCTCCAGGAAGTTGTGATGTCCTCAGTATGTCCCACTGCAAACAAGATCTCTTGGCTTGTAGTGCCTTAGTAAAGTACTACTTAGCTATGCATTAATTTTTCCCACAGACTTTCCAAAGCTAGGAGCTCATTTTCCTCCTGCCTTCCTGCTGTAGGTAAGCAAAGCAATTCATTTATCTCAGAAGTAAACCAGTGTTGGGATATGCCAAAATAAAGATAGTTTGGAATTAAATTCTCTCTGAATGTTCTCGGTCCTAAATATTTGAACAAAATATAATTTTCTTGTGAAACTTGAAATATAACTAAGACAGAGGGTTTTCCTTTTGTTTTTGTTTGCTTTTTGAAAAATACTATCATCTTTCAAGCAGCAAATTAAAAGGACGTTAAGCTAGTTGTCTAGATGATAGCACCTCAATTCAGCACATAAGGGAATAGCCACATTCAGTCTAATTAGGGCTTTTTAGGATATTCAGAGCTGTTATCATAAAGTTCAAGAAAACAGTCTTCTAATTGGCTTCCTGCTGGGAAATCCATAAAAAAGTCTTCATTGTCCTTCTGGGTAACCTATTCTGC
The DNA here is from genome assembly GCF_001527695.2 of Protobothrops mucrosquamatus. Lineage (NCBI taxonomy): Eukaryota > Metazoa > Chordata > Lepidosauria > Squamata > Viperidae > Protobothrops > Protobothrops mucrosquamatus. The sequence goes on along the minus strand of NW_015386664.1, from coordinate 383,207 downwards.
AGTTTCGCAGCTGGACTTTTTTTTTCTTTTTTTAATATTGTGTCCTCACCTAAAAATATGATTACAAAAACTACCATGCTACTAGCACATGAAAGTACTGTCAGGAGATTTTGCTCATAATAAGCATAAGGTCTGGGCAGATTTTGCATTTTTAAAAAGTCTGATTGACTTGGTAGTTTTTCACATGTTCATTCTACTACTGTAGAAACCAGAATCACCAATTCCTCCTTTTCTTCCCTATATACTGATCCTCTGGTTGTAATATAAAAAACTTTACACAGATAGATCTTACAGAGCCACTCTTATGAACTCTAGACTGTATGGCTACTATCGAAAGATGTTGTGCAATACAGTCAAACTTCTGGAGGGCCACCTTACAGTTCTCCCTTGTTTAGATGCCCATGCTAAATTTACTTGCAGTTTTACAAAATGCCAATGATACCATGAATATCCCTTTAAGAACATGTATTACTTCTTTTACTCTGCGACCCTGGCATATTCATAAAAAAGGAACAACATAATTTTCTCATCCACTGACATATGTCAGAAAAATGCACTTCTGCTTGTTTCAGTGATGTTAAAAGCTAAGTTCAGCTTAATTTTAGTTTTACAATAGGAATGCTTTGTAGGATAATTTAAAGTGCCAGAGTGAAATCACAAATAGTTTAGAATCAGTGTATGGCATAGCAAAATAATTATGGGCTGATGTAAAAAGGACTGCCATTCAGCAGTTAGGTAAGTAAACCTTGAAATTCTGTGGAAATCAAGGATATTCTCTACTTACTGGGAAGAAAATTGACCCAGGTTTTAAAATAATTCCCACAAAATGAAAGGATAAAAAAATATAGAGAATAAAAGTCTTGGCAATGTCTATTTGCTCACCTTATCAACCTAGCATTGCCAGCTCCAGATGAAACTAGTCCTGGGGATTCTTACTCCACCGGAGTGGAGTGATACATGTGCATATGTTTATGCATAAATATGTTTGTGTACATATACCAAAGGTTTTAAATCAGTGCAGGGCAAGAAATAAAATGAATTGTTTAATAACTGCATATTAAAGTGACTTGACTATACAATAAGATACAGCATTGATAGAATTATTGGATCCCTGTGTTCATGTAGCACACACCAACCATTCTCATACAGAGAAATATATGATATGAAAACACATAAGAAGAAAATGGGGGAAAGGGGAAGGGATAGCAGCATAGGAAAAGGAAGGCAGGGAAACAAAATGTGTTATGGGAAGAAATATCAAAAGATGGAAAAAAGAGAGAGAAAAAATGACACATTAAAAAAAGGGTTAATCTCACCATGCAAGACGCTCTCCAAGCAATGACTAATTCAAGGAAACCCACAGTTTACTAGCAATGTCTGCAGTAACCAGCAGCTTCAACCACTGGATTTTTTTTCATCAGTGTTATTTATTTTGTTTTTCATTGAATTGTTTTTCATTGACTTAAGTTGCTTGGGGGGAGGGGAGGGAATAACAAAAGCAGCATAATTTGTTATATATAACATTATATTATGTCACATACAGCTACAAAAGAGCCATTCCTTGCAATGGAAAATCCTTATGCTTGGTTCTGAACTGGGGAACGATTTCTTCACCTTGTAGGATAAATAAAGGACATTTTTTTTTCAAGTTAGATTATATGTCTCTAACAAATGGTGTGTGGTAATCCTAACTTTAGGTTTAAGGATAAAAGCCTTGTTGCATCCAAAGGTATACGAATTGTACTAATGGAAATAAACTGTGAGTAATAGAATGGGTTACCCCACTCTATTGATTTTTATATCGCCTCCAGAAGTATCAAAATAGTTGATAGAAAGAAACGTTCATTTGCTGCAGCCTTACTATTGTTTCCAAGGTCAGGCAAATGGGTGCAAAAAAAAAAAAAGTATATGGGTTATGTAGAAGAGAGTCAAGGCAGAGTCAGGAATTAACCAGTTTCTGCTACTTACTCCTGGTGCAAATGTTAAGAGAGTTTTTCTTTGCTGATGCTTTGCGAGAACAAACTAAAGTTGCCAATCATTTGAAAACGGGATATTGTGGAAGCTGAGAGTTACTAGAATATGTGTAACAGATAACAAGTTCATATATTTTAATATTTGCATTTATGTGTTCGTATGCCTCCATCTGTTCCTCTGAAACCTCAAGCAGTGCACACAGATAAGCCTTTCCTCTTGCAACTTTGCAAAATACATTGAAGCCAAGGATTTGTGGCTTTCCTCTTACCTCGAGGATGGTTGTATTGCCCTAATTGCCAAATCCTGTGATTATATAGTAATGAGATCAGTGCTGTCCTTACAGTAGTAAAGTGGGTAAAGTAGTAAAGTGACTGATGGATACCTCTAATTTTGCTTTCCCTTCTACTAATAGCTCAGCTGCAAGTGGATATATATCCATCAGACTATCCCCTTAACATGGGAGGGACTGCAAAGGAGGTATGATTGGAAAGATGATTAAGCCCTCTGATTAAAACCATATTATCTATTCTAGCTTAGCTATATTAACATCTATGGCAATAGCCTTATTTGGTGCCCATATATATTTACCCTGTGTTGTTTAATGTTTTTACATTGTATGCTGCCCAGAGTCACTAACTGAGATGGGCAGCTATAGAAATTGAATAAATAAATTGCCATTTCTCCCTCCAATAAGCAGCTGGGGGAGCCATTTCTTTACCTCCAGGTTTCTGGTCACCTGGAGCCAATCAGAGATCTGGTGAGTAAGCCAATAGAAAGCCATCTTTCCCATTTTTCCTGCCTTCCCCTCAACCCATGCAGCTGGTTACCAGGCAAGATGCGTAAGAGGAACACACTCTTCCACATGAGTGCTAGATCTATGTTCTGACTGTTCTTGACCATGGTTTCCTCAGTCTCCATTTCAGCACCACAATAAATTAATCATTTCTCATACCTTCATGCTTCATTGCTCTCTGCTGCATTCAGGAATCTCTTTTCCTCCCCTTATTGCTGATCAGCCATCAATTGAAGAAAGAGGCTTATAATCATCAATTAAGTTCAGTGACTGGGTGTGAGGAGAGGGAAGAAGATGAAGTTATTTTTCCCCCCTATCCCTCAATCCAAAGAAGCCCAAGAAAACCATGTCTAAGTAGAAGTAGGATGAAGGCTCTGTAGGTTTAATAAAGTATCCCTGTCTGGGCACATGAAAGAGAAAGAGGCATGAATGTCACCTTTTTAAAAAATAATAATCCTGCTTTTATTATTTTAATAAATAACTCAAGGCAACAAACACACACAATATTATTTCCTACTCCTATTTTTCTCATAACAGCAACCCTGTGGGGTGAGTTGGGCTGAGAAAAAGTGACTGGTCCAAAGTCATCTGGCTGACTTTCATGCCTAAAGCAGGACTACAACTCATGATCTCTTGGTGTCTAGCCTGCTGCTAGACCAAACTGGTACGTTTGTACACTTTGAAGATTTCTGTGGGGTTCATAAAGCCCTCAGCCCTAAAATATTCTCTAGTGTAACCTACAGTGATGCCCCATCAGCCATCAACATAAAGACTGGTTATTTGTAGTTGCCTATTATTAAAACCAGCCCAACATATTATCAATGACTTGCAGGCCATCATGGTCAATAAAATTACTTTTCCTTTGCAAGTCTTGGATAATATGGTTGCTCTTAATTACAGGCTGTTCTGCTCCAACAACCTAATATAGCTTATTACCAACAACAAACCACAAATAAAAAAAACCTCCTTATAACAATTCTAGAGAATAAATATAACTTTTTACCAATTCAGAAAAAATATGTCAAGTTCTAATTACACCGATTAAAGCTTGAGAACTTTATTCAATTTATCATCTTCCACTGTGATATATGCCATCATAAGGCATCAGTGCCAATCAGCTTTGTATATAGGATGAACTTGCAAAATTAATAAATGGGTATAAAGGTAATCTCAGAAATTTCAGTATTCAAAGCTTAAGGTGGGGAGGGGACTTCAGCTTTCCAAGGAACGCTGCCACTGACCTCAAAATGACCATTTTTGAACAATAGAAGTTCAGACTTCTAGCCTGGAGCCCCCTCATGAACTGTTCAAGTTCTTCAAGGTTGGGTGGATTCAGAGCACACTGCTGGATGCAGTCTGGAAGCCCTGCCCAAAGTGGTTTAAGATTATGTGAATTGCTTTGTCAAGGTGAATCACTTCACCTCTTCGCTTCAATGAAGCGAATCATGTTGCTTCCACAGCACAAATTTCTTTGTTGAAGCCAAGTAGTTTTGCATAGGTCTACGCATTTCCAAGTATGCTTGTGGACATTCAAACTTAACAACTCTGTAATTACTTTCTGCCTCTCATTTTAAATTGACTACACAGTTTATAACCAATCGCGTGGCTCTATGTATGTGTGTATCTCTGAGTGACTTAAATCAATGCTTCATGTATTGTTGGAAATGTGCTGCTCAAAACTGAAACTTTAATCACTATGATGTTATGCATTAAGTAACTCCCTTTTGGACAAAAATGACTTGGAAACTAACAGGAAGACAATTAGAATTTTAAGTTTTTATGGCTGAAAAAGATTGATACTATAAGTCTGGCAATACACTAATTCTACATCAATTACACAAAGGTTTGAAGGATTCTTAACTCTTCCTGTATTTTTATACAAAAGCTATAGCACAAAAAGTATATGGAACTTAATTGTTTAATCATTTAATTATAGAACATGACAGGAATAAATATACCAAGTTTTATCTGTAAGCATGCTTTTATGAGCTTTCCCTCTTCTTTCTTGCACTTAAGGTCATATATATGATGATTGATTGATTCTGTGCCATCAAGCCAGGTTCAGTCTTAGTAACCATATATATAGACCTCCAGAATGATCTGTCTCCCTATCTGGCCCTTCAGATGTTACAAGGGTACATCCATCCCCACTGTAATGAAATGCATCCACCTTGCTGATGGTCACTTTCTTTTTCCTTCCAATTTTCCCACAGTTGTAAATGGATTAGATCTTTGCATAATATGCCCAAGATACAATTTAACTGTGGTCAATTGTGTGTTGAGTGAAAAACTCTGATTTTGATCGATGATCATTTCTCTGTTTGCTTGGCTGTCCATGGCATTTTCAGAAGTCTTTTCCAACACCAAAGTTTAAAATTGCTATTGTATTCTTTCCAACCATATTCCAATTTTTTTTAAAGCCATGTTATAAATCCCTAGCGTATGTTTATTTTTAAACACACACATACTTACCTACATTTACATGAAAAAACCCTCCTGAAAGATTTTTAATTCATCCTCTTTGTGACTTTACAACTGTTCTATTCATTCGTTGAAGCTGTGACATCTTTTTTTTCCTTTATTTTATCCCTTCTTGACAGGTAAAAATAAAGAAATCAAGTAGTCGTTGGCCTCACAAATCATACAACCAACTGGATCTGGTAACCTGACCATGATGTTGAGGGCAAACAAAGCCACATCATAGTAATTTGGGATTGAATAATATTGAGTGTGGCAGGAACATATCTTCCTGTTTCCAAGGAAATTTGGCTGTCATTCCCATCATCATTCACTTTTGTTAGTAAGAGAACCCACACAAATGCACTTTAAATGCATAGTTCCAGTGCTTGCCTTCCCTGGCATTTCTTCCCCCCTGGCAGTCTTCTACCAACATTGGATTTCCTTTTGTTTCATTATTGATAAGAAACTTTCCAACTTTAGTAGGTTCCCTCTAAGACTCTCTCCATACAATACACTTAATTTGTCCTTAATGTGCTAAGCATGAAAAGAAGTTTTACTTGCATGTTTATCTTGTGGTTTAGCATGTGTGTCAACTCAGCCTACTTGGCCAGTTTCTATATTCAATGTATTTTGTCAATCCAGAACATTGATCAATGTGCAAGGAGGTTAAAGATGCTGTGTGAACACAACCTAAAGGCTCCGTCTTGGCACATACCTCCCAGTACATACAAGCTGCCCATTCAAATATATGAATGAAATCTTTAATTTATGAGATTTTTTTTCCCCATCTTCCAAGAGGCAAGATAGTAAATTTCCCATACTTACTCAGTGTTTTGGGTAGTTGAATGTGCTCTAGTCAGGGGCTGTCCCAGAGCAAAGTCCCAGAAGATACTTTGCTGCATGTTTCACTGATTTCCTTTCAGTTCTCCCTCTCCCCCCCCCCATTTATGCCCATCTCAAACCTTTGGCAGGTCCTTTATTGTGCATTCAGTTATAAACAATATTGCACACTGCTAGGAAGGTCTTTTTTTGGCCAATAGCCACTTACCATACATAACAGAGATTATTCTGACCATGTCTCAGAAAAAGAAATGCCACTTTTAAGAGGTTCTGTGACAAGGCAGGCAGAGACCGAACATTTCCAGGGTGACGTTTGGGGAGGAGAGAGAGTTGCTCACCATAATCTTTCTTGCAATACTTCTTCATGTTTATCTTCAGCTTTCCTTTGGATGCCTTGCAGTAGGTATCACAGTCTTTGGGGCAGATGGACAAGAAGAGAAAGAAATATATCTATATCTATATATATATATACACACACACACACATACATATATAAAGTTAGTCTTAATATGCATGAAAGCATGTGGGAAGAAAGGAGGGATGCAGCCCAGGGAAAGGGAAAGGGAAGTGAGAGAGCAGAAGCAACTTCGCCTGCTATGAATAAGCAGCGTGCCTAGGAGATCCATCTGCCAGGACCTGATTGGGTCATCTAATGGGGGCATTCATTGAAAAACCTTCTATATTCCAAAGAAAGACTTTCACAAAAGAAGCCATCCGCCTCTCCTTTCTTGTCCTCCCCTCCTTGTCTGATGAATTTTTTAGCCTGTCTTCTGCTGCCTGCTGCAACTCAGCTGCCTCCATGGGAGACCCGGGGCCTCCCTTATTGTACCACCCAGATCTTTAGAGAGCCACAACTCTCTCCCCCCCCTCTTCCCAGTTCTTAAACGGCAAACTGGAGCCTGATTAAAGCCCACAGAGGCCTCTTTGTCACCCCTAACCCAGACCTGTGTCAGGCTTTGGCATTCATTGCAGAAGGATTCTGGCTGGGGTCACCCCTCCACAAAAGGGGTCAGAGAGGAAATTAGCAGCCCATGAAGCATTAGCAAAGCCTTTGGCGTCCACTCTACTGGAGTGTGCAAATAAAATGCCCCAGTGGGATTGCTTCATTTCTAATAGGCCCTACTGCTGTGATACAATGGTTTTACTCCTTCTGAACATCATCCTGTGTTCCAGTGCTACTAATGTGATGCAGCATAGCCACTTTGGCAGAGCCTGCTGGAGCTATTTTGCATCACTTGGAACATGGGGAGCTCAGTTATGCTTTGTGCATCAAAGGCTGATCCTCACAGTCACATTTTACTCTCCCATCATTGGCTGGGACTTGAACGGACTTGCTCTAGCAACTTGCTCTGCCTGCTCTTTATTCGGCTGGAAATACCCAAAAGCATTTACCCTGCGATGACATTCAAGCTTATTCAAATAAATCAGGACAGAAGTGGTAGATATGCTTTGCGCTTGTAAAACAAACTGCAATGTACACACCTCGTTTTTCTCATGTATGAAAAATGAGTGTGTGAAAACATCTCTCTCTTTATAAAACTACTCAAAGCAGCATACATGGGATCTCCAGCAGTATCCTATCTATGAATTGATATCTTGTTAGTTTATTGAAGACAAACAACAGTCAAATAAAGAGCTATATTACAAAATGTTTAATCACCATCACCATCTTGCTAAGTACTTAGAATAATGTTTGGCATATTTCATACAGAATGGAAATATAATACATAAAAACCAGTAACATCACAACAGGGTTCCTTTGCTGCTATAATCATTATACTCTAGCTTTTCCAAGAAACTCAGACCTCCTGGCTCTTTCTACATATGTAGTCATGCTTCATATTTTTGTTGGCATTATTCTGATAGCTTGAATCTATTTCATTCCAGAAAAGGCAGCAGAGTCAGAAGCAACAGGGGCTTAGAAGCTGCCAAGAATTAGAAGAATGTCCCAGATAACTGCAGAGGAAGCAGAATCCAAGTGCTCCTTCCACTGAGCAATTATTCAATCACTTCCCTATTGATTAATGGAAGAATAGTTCTCCTGGAACTGCTAATCAATACAAAGGTTCCCAATACCTATAAACTAAAATCTACAGATAAATACAGAATCTTGGAGGAGAAAATGACTCAGTTGAGAAACATGCCTACATTCAAGACAGATCAGCTCTCACCTGAGTACCATTTTAATGTTACTAATCGTGTATTGATTATTGCACTGCTTCTGACGTATTTGGGAGCTTTGATTTCTTTAATCCCACAGGATCAGAGTAATGACCTCGTTGTTCCCCACCATCCTCGAGTGCAAACTCACAGCCACCAGGTCTAAAGCTGTGAAGCAAACTTGATTTAACAGTGAAAAGATGTTTGAGTGAGCATGTTGCCTCTTTCAACAATTTGGGGGGGGGGGAAATCGCACAGCACAAGCTCAGGAAAAGATACTGTTTACTTAAGGAGTTGCTGACTAGAATAATATGTGTTTTCTCCCTTCCACGCAAATGTGTCTCATTCTCGGAGATTGCCTGGACAAGTCCCTGTAGTTTTTTTGGCAAAGTTTTTCAGAAGTGGTTTGCCATTGCTGCCTTCCTAAGGCTGAGAGAAAGTAATTGGCCCAAAGTCACCCAGCTCGTCTTGTGCTGAAGGCGGGCTTAGAAGTCTGCCAGTTTCTAGCCTGATGCCTTAACCACTATACCAAACAGGTTCTCATGATATATATTCATTCAAATCAATTCTTTCCATTCAAATCCAGATCACTTCATAGCCCTGATTGTCTTACCTACTTTTCCTTCTGAATCTTTTAAATGTTCTTGAGTCAATGCAGCAATTATTTCCTCTTGTCCACGTATCCATATGGCCTTAGCATTGGCTCTTAACTCTCAAATCCTACATGAAACCCATCCTTGACTGCCCAAAGAAACCAGACAGGCAGAAAAAGAATTCAGGTTACAGAATTCGGGCTACAGAAATTCCAGTTCAATCCCTTGGACTCTACAGAGTTAGCAAATCCCAGATGACTTCACAAGAAGTTGCCTAGTCATCTCATTGGATTCGAACACATCAAACTATCATCTGTCTGTCTTCATCTGGTCAGTTACACCCAGAGACTTTGTAGCGATCCAACCCAGAGTAAACAACCCAATTAGATGGAATAATGGATGGATCAGATTCATTCCAATTTTTTGCCTAAAACTCATCTTTGATTCTTCCATTATTATCATTCACTAAAATAAAGCATAGCGAGCCAGGCATTCCTATGCTGACATGCCATCACAATAACACAGATGAGTCCAGTTCATACTTTTTATCCTTTATTCTTGCTCCTTCATTCTTAATTAAAGCTACGCCTTCATTTCTCTTTCATTAATTAATTCTATGGCAGAAAATCAGAAGACATAGATCCAGAACTATTACATCCTTCTGCTTCCTCTTAATTTTACGACATATTTTTGTACTTCAATGAAAGATTAATTTATGCTATTTGTATACCTACTTTTGTTGGGAGGCCAGTAATTTCATCGCTGAATTCTTTAAGAATTCTCAGATGGATACCATCCAGACTTGGTGATTTGTTTCTCTATGCTGTCTCGCGATGTTTGGAATATCTCCATTTGCTACTTTAATTAGCTTTAGTTGTTCCAATATATTCCCTGAAAAAGTCACTACTGGGCCAGGTCTCTGTCTCTTCTGTGGTAGAAGAGACTTTATACATTCCTTGAGCTTCTTATTCACTTTGTTGCTATCTAATGACTTAATGCTTGCTCTGGATTTTGTCCGTTCAAATACATTTACGTTTTTATTATTTCCTGAGTTTTCCCCCTCAAATTGTTTTTTAGAATTCCTTACATTACCCTACACTTTTTCTGCTTGTCTTTGTGCTCCATGTTAGGACAGGTTTTAAGGAAGTCTTCTGAACTTTGACAGCTTCCTGGATGTTAGTTGGCCCTTCATTACATTGGGCAAAACATTGCAGTTGAGCCTCAATTATTGTACTTTTCAATATCCTTGTGAGGATTATTTAATTATCTTGATTTTTCCTTTCAGTCTCTTTTTCACCACTCTGTTTATTTCCTAGATTATATATCTTCCCATCGTACACAATGTAATTTTGAGTGGCTCACAAACAACAACAAAAGCAATAAATACAGAAATATCAACACAGAAAACTTCCAGACCTCCAGCTGCTACACTTTTCCATATACCCTTAAAAACTTTCAGGTATTCAGATCCAGACTATCCCAATGCTTAGGGTAAAATGTAGGTTTTCAATGCTTTTCAGAAGGCTAGAAGCGTAGGGACAGTCTAGGTCCCTCTAGATCAGGGGTAGTCAACCTTGGCTCTTTTATGACTCGTGGACTTCAACTCCCAGAATTCCTGAGCCAGCATAGCTCATAGCTCATAGCCAGCATAGCTGGCTCAGGAATTCTGGGAGTTGAAGTCCACGAGTCATAAAAGAGCCAAGGTTGACTATCCCTGCTCTAGATGGCAACAATTGAGGGAAAGGACCTGAATCACAGCCACCCTATCAGACCTAGTGGAACAGAGATAGATCTCCTCAGGAAGAGGCAATCCTGAAGATAACTTGGTCCTGTGTCATTCAGGGTTTATGGGTAATAATTCAGAACTTGAATTGCACCTGGGGAAAAACTGGAAGCTGATACAGCTCATACAGCAGTGGTGTAACATAGATGAATTGTGAGATGCTTAGAACTGTGCATGCTCTCATTTCCTGGACAAGTTGTAATTTCTGGAAAATTTATCCTAAACCTCGGCTTGTCCCATAAACTTTATTAGAAAGGTTAAATGTCTCTGGTTATTGACTATCTGAATTAAATTAATGCAGATGAAGACATTTTATGTTTCTTCACAGTTTCCATAGAAACAGAAAGAAGCATGAATAAGGTATGTTCATCCTATCCCTGATATTGCAAAACATACAAGTAATAGATGTTTTTTTGAGGACTAACAAGATGATTTTAAAGAATTTTCAAGCAGATGGCAAGGAGACATACTGTACCTTATTTTTTCCTCTATGATTTCTAAGATTACCTAGCAATAGCTCCTGCTGACTGAATGACAAAGCCATAAAAATGTCCCCAGCAACAATACAACTCTACCTTAGTGAAATTCTAGAGAATAGAAATAAAGCATGTTTTTAATTTGGTTTGGAATTCAGATGGATCATATTAAAAGCTATATACGTTTTGGCTTCACCATCTATCAGATTTTACATTAACCCTAACTTGACAATAATGGGGTTTTCTTGAACCTTGATTATGAATCTTTCATTTGATTGTAACAATGTGGAAAAGAGAACAATAAATACAATAAATATGTATTCATATTACTTCCATTTTCATATAATTTCTATTGCTGTGACAACTATGGATCTGTTCCAATCCTTTAATAATCCATTGGTTATGGAGGGATATTCTCCTAATTTTGGTTTCATGCTTTTATAGAAAGAGATTGACTATCAAAGTCAGATCATCATAGGACTTCCTTCCACATCTGCAAGGATGGAAAACTTATTACTGGAAGCTGGATGAATTTTTCAGAATACTGGAAGCTGATGAATTTTTCAGAATACTGAGGAATGTGTCAGTTAATGTGGCTCACACTTCTGTTTAAGCAAGAAAGGAAAACATATTGGGAAGTCTAGAAGAAATCTGCTTTTTATTAGAATAAGTTGGCAATAAAGTTGATATAAGTTAGGGTTAGGTCAGGGTTGTTGATAGGAATGAAATAGCTGGGTATAATACCACATCTTTAAATATATTTACAATATATTTATTTTACTGGTCCTTTGT